>NC_134485.1:95406685-95639185 GCF_040206685.1 Ascaphus truei
ACAATAGGGGGAGGGTTTTTTACATAGATTACAGTGAAGGCAGGAGGTTTAAAACACACAATAGGGGAGGGTTTTTTACATAAATTACAGTGAAGGCAGGCAGGTTTAAAACACACAATAAAAATATGTATGTCATGTATTTATTGTTTATGTATTTTAAATACACAGGGGGTATACTGTATGTTGTTTATTGCAATGTTTATTGGGGGCAAATCAAATGTCCCCAATAAACATGCTATTCTGCCTTCATTGCCTTAGCGGCTATCTGCTAAGGTAATGAAGCAGCATTTCTGTATTTTTAATAATATTGTGCAGGAGCAGGGGGTACCCTGAGCATTAATTTCTGGCTCAGGGAACCCCCTGCTCACTGTACAATATTATTAAAATACGGAAATGCTGCTTCATTACCATAGCACATAGCCGCTAAGGTAAGGAACGAGTGTTTATTTATATATGTTTTTTATTCATACTGTACATGTGCAGAGGGTCTCCGGAGCTGAACAGCATTGGTTTCAGGTCCGGGGACCCCCTGATCCCCGAGATACAGGCCCCTTTAGGGGGTGCCGGTATCCCTCTGCTTGGTTTACAGGCCGCGGTCACGTGATCGGGACCTTTAAACCAAGCAGAGGGATACCGGCACCTCATAAAGGGGGCTGTATCTCGGGGAGCCGGGGGTCCCCCGACCTGAAACCAACGCGGTTCAGCTCCGGAGACCCCCTGTACATGTACACTATGAATAAAAATGTACAGTACTGTATGTTAGGGGTTATAGGGGTTGTTGTTATACAGTATATATTTATATATGTATATATATATATATATAAATACTGCATTACAATTCATGAATTTATGCCATCTGGCGGACACGCGAAGCATTGCAGCCTAGTAAATCCTGAACCATTATTAATTAACACATCAACCGCACGTCAGCCGGGCATGCGCCTGGCTGGGAAGGCAAAAGGAGCCCGGCATGCTCCGGGTGAAAAGTGTCACATTCCAGGAACATACCAGGTACATGACAGTTATTAGTAAGAATAAAAGCTGCCGCAGCAGTATAAGAATTTGAGGCTGGTTATAGACATCTGTACCTTGGGCCTGGGTAGACACTGTAAGAATTTGAGGCTGGTTATAGACAGGTGCACTTTGGGCCTGAGTAAAGACAAGTGCACTTTGGGACTGGGTAAAGACAGGTGTACTTTGGGCCTGTGTAAAGACAGGTGCACTTTGGGCCTGGGTAAAGACAGGTGCACTTTGGGCCTGGGTAAAGACAGGTGCACTTTGGGCCTGGGATAAAACAGGTGCACTTTGGGCCTGGGTAAAGACAGGTGCACTTTGGGCCTGGGTAAAGACAGGTGCACTTTGGGCATTGGTAAAGACAGGTGCACTTTGGGCCTGGGTAAAGACAGGTGCACTTTGGGCCTGGGTAAAGACAGGTGCACGTTGGGCCTGTGTAAAGACAGGTGCACTTTGGGTCTGGGTAGACAGTGTAAGATTTGTAGCCTGATTATAGACATGTGTACCTTGTGCCTGGGTATAGTGTTGACCATTATTGGTCAATATCTGCCAGGCAAGGGAAGTTCGTTCTGTTTCTGTATTTTACCTTTTCCTTTTTGTTGCCTTTTTAGGTGCGTGTGGAAGATTATCATCTGTACTAGATGTCTGCATTTGTTCAACTCTCGTTGGTGATTCCAGATTAAAGCTTCTTACTTCGGATATGTCATCACTAGATACATTTAACACCTCTGTTTGTGGTGACAAAATGCCTGCATAGAAAGAACCTTCATTGTTGCCGCTCAACTGCCCTTCATTTCCTGTAGAGTGTGGAAGAAGATTATTCACTTGTAGTCGAGTGTTCACAAGTGTTTTGAATGTCTTATTCATTACATGCAATTCTTCTGGGATTTTTATTATTATCTGTTTCATTTGCCGCATTTCTAATGCCATACATTGGTGTACTCCCATTAATTCCTGATGGTGGGTATTTTGGATTAATATCATCCTTGATTTGGACGCATCAATTGCTGCCTAACTGTCTTGTTGATTATTGGCATGTTCTAATCGACGTGGTTGTGTTACTACTGGACTGTGATGTTCAGGAGATGCAATTAAAGATAAAAATGGAAATTAACATTTGACATTGATAACATGTTTTTATGTCAGCATGTGTTTTTGAAACATAAGCATTTTGACATAATAGAAATTTTTCACAATAAAAAACCTTTGCTAAATAGCTTTGTATGTGGCATTATTCATCAACAGTTAAACATGATTCAGTGACTGAATGGTGACATGTGTCTTGATGTTAATAATTATGCACATAAACACTATTATAAATAGTGATTAGGACACCCCCTGCAACATAAATAATAAACATATGTAGAAAGGGGATTGCATTTAAATTCAAATGTCTACATAGTACTGACATATTTCCTTTGCAACATTATGTTGCTGGATGTGGTAGCAGTGACATAACGAAGTCTGAAAGCACAAACACAGGCTGTACTGCATCATTTCATAACCAACTGTGCTGCCATGGATTATCACAATGTGTGTGTTGATTTTGATGTGTGTGAACTTTTTACAAGGAACAACAGTGCAAGGACAACATAGAGAGTACAGAAGCACACATTATTGGATACTTATTCACCACCATTTTGACTAAACAGGATTAACAACCAACACAGATACATACACTTAATAGTGTAGTTGAAGTTCTATATACGCATGCTTCTTGACAGTTGAGACACCAAAAACATAATATACGACAAGATGGGTTGCTTGTGTCTGTGTGCAGAAAGAAGACCACTGCAAACATAGTTAAGCACAAACGACCTCTATTTTCAGTGCAGCGTACTACACTATTGTGGCCAGTGTCGTTTCATGGCATAACTACTGTTTACATAGTCATTTTATGCAAACATGGTTAACATGTAATATAATAACATAATGAATGGTGGTGATAGCCCATATTTTAAAGTCCATGAAAAATACAACATGTTGAATTACATGTTACTATACCAAGTGTACTAGCTTTTTAAGGACTTGTTGTGCTTTGGAAGAGGGAAGGCATGATTTAAGCTAACTGGAGCCATTCATACACCACACGTGACCCTGGTTCCAGGATAGTAAAAACAGAGACTGTGTGCTGGAGGTTAACACAGAAGCTGCAGTGACATACACTGGCGACACACTTTATTCGAGCTCGGCTAGTCCCACGAATTCGGGTATACTCGGGTGTATTGAGGTTTGTGACTGTTTTCTGCCCGAGTGCATTGCGTTATTTTCCAGGCAGGGATTGAAGCATTTTATTCCCGCTGGCTGCAATACTGCACAGTATATATATATATACTGCATTACAATTCATGAATTTATGCCATCTGGTAGACACGCGAAGCATTGCAGCCAATTAAATCCTAATCATTATCATTTAACAGATCAGCCGCCCGTCAGCCAGGCATGAACCATGGCTGGGAAGGCAAACGCAACGGGGCTTGTCTGAGGTGAGGAGCGGCGCATTCCAGGTATCTGCCAGGTACATACTGGGTATTTGCTCGAATAAAGTGTGTCGCAGCAGTAGCTTGAGGAAACAGGTACTGGACAGGCAGACTGCTCCACACTGCTATACAGAGCAGCCTCAACAGCAGAACCAAGCAACAGCTTTACATAGTTACATAGTTACATAGTAGATGAGGTTGAAAAAAGACATACAGTAGGTCCATCAAGTTCAACCTATGCTAAATATAGACAACAGATACTTTATCCTATATTTATACTTACTTATTGATCCAGAGGAAGGCAAACAAAAAACCCAGTGCTATATCATCCAATTATATCTCATAAGGGGAAAAATAAATTCCTTCCTAACTCCAAGAATTGGCTATCGGATTAATCCCATGATCAACATCCTTCCCATGTATACTTATTTGGTATACATTTTCCATCTAAAAAGATGTCCAACCTTTTTTGAACAAATCTATTGTATCTGCCATCACAGTCTCCATGGGTAATGAATTCCACATTTTAACTGCCCTTACTGTAAAGAACCCTTTCATTTGTTGCTGGTGAAATCTCCTTTCCTCCAACCTTAAGGGATGGCCCTGAGTCCTTTGTACTGCCCATGGGATGAATAGTTCTTTTGAAAGCTCCTTGTATTGTCCCCGAATATAGTTGTATATAGTTATCATATCCCCTCTTAGATGCCTCTTTTCTAATGTAAATAAATCTAATTTAGCTAGCCTCTCCTCATAAGTTAGATTGTCCATCACCTTTATTAATTTGGTGGCTCTTCTCTGCACTCTCTCTAGTTCCATAATGTCTTTTTTTAGGATTGGTGCCAAAAATTGTACTCCATATTCAAGGTGTGGTCTTACTAATGCTTTGTAAAGGGGCATAATAATGTTTACTTCCCTTCCATCCATTGAACGTTTGATGCAAGATAAGATCTTGTTTGCCTTTGTAGCTACTGCATGACATTGGGCACTATTGCTAAGCCTGCAGTCTACAAGCACTCCTAAATCCTTCTCCATCAAGGATTCCCCCAAAAGTACTTAACGTAACTTAGTGCCCAGGATATACTTGAAAATTAGAGTTTAGAGGGAGGAGTTTGCCTAATCAAATCAGACACACCAAATAGTTAATTAGATTATCAATTCTCTCTCAATTGATTGGAGTCAGCATACAGCAGTGATGTGACTGAGTGATGTGAATAGGTGGACACAATGTAGTTGTTCAAATATTTGCTGGTTTGTCACCAGTTAAACCTGTACATAGAAACAAACCAGCATATATTTGGACAACTACATTGTGTCCACCTATTCACATCACTCAGTCACATATACCCCAGTTTAATAGGGGTTAAACACAGCTTAATAGGGGTTAATCCCTTAACACTCTTTCAGTTTATTCACTGATATATCACTGTATAATTTTTGCACAATTCTTTTGGACACAAAGTTATCCAAAGTATCTTCAGGAGAGTACCCATGATAAGCTTAGGCGCTATATACAATTCATGAGCAAGTAATAACGATATTCTGGCAGGACCAACTCACTGCTGGTTTCTTTAACATAATGAGCACTTTGAGTATTTGATTTTAACCACTTTCCTTTAAGTCCTAAATTGTAAATAATTATATTCTCTCTATTAGTGGAGGTGGCTAACACCAACTCTTTTCAGTTAATATGATTAACTCCATCAAGGTGGAGTGCATGGTCCAAAGGGGATCCTTTTTCTTCTTCAACATAACGTTTCATCCCCACATGCACCCCCAGGGTTTAGCTGAAGCAGAAGCCATTTCTCTTCTGCATATCTTTACTCTAAATGTTATTGCTCCAAAAAAGGGTGTAAAAACTATAGCACACCTCACCTCTAATTAAAGAGATGACATGTTTTTAAAGTTTAACAACAATTTGTGGATCAGGGCCTCTATATATTGTACTGCTAACATTTTCTATAAATAAATTGAAATTTTCAACAATGTCTGTTTGGTCAAAACAACTCTTTCCAAATGTGCTTACATGTACCAACATTCTGAATTAATGTATTTAATCATATAAATATTTTTTTTAGGAAAATCATACAGATGGCCAGTCGCTGTGGTGGCACAGCCTGTGTCAGAGGCTGCCAATCCTCTTGTGGAGGTGGATACAGTGACCCACTTCCTCACGGAGTTCACAGAGGAGGTCACAGCCGCTGATGCAGCTTCTAAAGCTGCTGCCTCAGTAGCTGCTCCCCAAGCTGCTTCCCCAGCTGCCTGAGTAGCTGCACCACTGTACCAGCTGAACTCACTGCTTCCTATCCAGCCAGTCCAGCTGCCCCAAGGTGCAATATCCCACCCTTATTTTAGATCACGTTGATGGTTTATCAAAGAGAGCTGCTGGAAATCCACCACTTTGTATTTCAGAGCATCACAACCCAGCTTGGACTATTGAGGCCATGTAGGGCTAATGCAGCTGAGCACAAGAAACATGTAGCAGGCAGCTCACAACCAGGAGAAGGCAGCACAGCTCAAGGAGCAGGCAGCATAGCACAATCATTGCGTGATGATCCTGACTATGCACCAGCACAGTAGTGCTGTAATAAATAACATGACCCAGATATCTTCATTGATCAATGGGCTCACTTGCGCAATCCAGCAGAGCTGGAGCCAATAATATTCCCTCTCCATGGCAACAACCTCAAGTGCCTTGCTGTGGCCCCTGCCTCCTCGTGGTTTTCCATAGTGCTGGAAATGCCATCTCCTCCACCATCAAAGGAGATGCCCATGTCATACTGTTGTGCTGACTAGTATTCTAAAACAAATCTGGGGCAATCACCAACAAGACCCAGGTACATCCTGGGTACATGCTGGGTACATGCTGCTACATGTCAGTGACATTTCTGCAGACAGACTAATGGCCCATCGGATTAACAGCGGGGGTCCCTGGAAGTCCCATTCAAACTGAATGGGACTGCCAGAGACCCCTGCTGTGTTAATCTGATGGGCCATTAGTCTCTGCAGAAATGTCACTGAAATGTTTGCAGCATGTACCCAGCATGTACCTGGATCTTGTTGGTGATAGCCCCAGATTTTCCAAGGCAAGTTTAAGGCAAGTTTTAGAATACTCGTCGGTGCACCTGTATATAGAGCAATCAGGGTATACGGTATGTAGAAATAACACACTGATATACAGGGTCTGAATTAGACAATGCCAGCTTTTGGAAGGTCTTAAATATCAAAGCGTTATTATCATGCGCTAACATGAATGAAGGTCTGAGGATCTCCGTTGTTAGGAAAACTGCTTATTACCATATGATTTCATATGATTAAGTAAAACGTTTGTTAAAATGTATCGATCTGCTATTTTTAGGTAAATATGAGTACATTGTAATGCAATAGGCCTTGGGGATACGTGATACGGATAAAGGTATGTAAATGTCAGGGCGTGCTCACCACAAACGAGACGGGACCGCGGTGCTGAGGTGGGATAGGATATAACGCCACCCACAGCCACGAGGGCACGTCTTGAGAGTAGAGTGGTCTGGAAGTCTGGATCGGGGCAGGAGAGGTACGGATGGTAGAGGGTGCTGTTTGCCAAGTCCGGGGTTAGAGAGAGGGACGTTGTCGTTTACCGTTTGCCGAGATCGGGATGCCAGAGGTGCGGAGAGTCGTGTTGCCGTATGCCGAGTTCGGGATGCCAGAGGTGCGGGTAGACGTAGCGGAAGCCGGTTCGGTACACGAGGAAGACTGCAAAACAAGAGAGGACAAGACAGGACTAGGGAGGCAGAGAGTGATGAGAACAACTGGTTCTATGCTCAGCCGACGAGTTAATGAAGCTGCAGGGTATATATAGGCAAGAGGGTCCAATGGCAGAGTAGTAAGGTGGGGGGGTGTGAATGGGCCAGGCTGAGACAGGGATAGGTCTAGATGAGTTCCTGGAGAAGGAGCTATAGATCCTAGAAGAATTGGTGTATTGAATTGCAGCATTGGAAAAGGGTACTGTGCCTTTAAGAGGCTGGTGCGCCTCTGTGTGGCCGTGCCTCCATGTGGCTGCGCCTGTGGATGCGTGTGCAGACACATGCCCTGAACTGAGGGCAGAAGAAGGGAACTGACGTGTGCACGCGCGCACAGGGGAAACGGAGCTCGGCGTCTTAGAGGAGGAATCCGTGTCAGCCGCGGGAGACCCTGGCAGGGCTGCAGGTGAGTGAGGAGCACGCCGCGAGCAGCGTGACTCCTGAATCCTTACAGTACCCCCCCCCCTTCAGGGGCGACCTCCGGGCATCCATGACATGGCTTGGAGGGATTCCTAGGATGAAAAGGCTAGAGGAGTCGAGGTGCGTGAAGATCCCGGTGGGGAATCCATGAACGTTCCTCTGGTCCGAACCCCCTCCAGTGGACCAGGTATTGTACTCCTCCTCTGGAAATCCTAGACTCCAGGATAGACTGGACCTCATACTCGTGTTGACCTTGAATCATAAGAGGAAGTGGAGGAGAAGTATTTTTGGAAAAGCGAGGACTCTGAAATGCTGGTTTAAGCAAAGACACATGGAAGCCCGAAGGTATCTCCATCGAGGGTGGAAGGCGTAGATGATAAGCCACAGGATTAATCCTCCTAACCATGGGAAAGGGACCGAGGAACTTGGGAGCTAGCTTCATGGTAGGAACCTTTAGTCGGATATTCCTGGATGAAAGCCACACCTTGTCTCCTGGGGCGATCTGCCTGGAGTTTCTGTCTCCCTGTGGCCACCTTTAAGTTCTCCTGAATCCTCTTCCATAAGTCTTTCAGCCGGGAGATGCGCTTGTCCACTGCTGGTACTCCTGAGGATAGAGGGGAGAAGGGTAGACGGGAAGGGTGAAAGCCACAATTTATGAAGAAGGGAGATTCTTGAGTGGAGTCATTGCGAAGGGAGTTAAGAGCAAACTCATCCCAAGGAAGCAGATCCACCCAGTCATCCTGTGTATCGGTTATAAAACACTGAAGGTATTGTTCCAGGTTTTGGTTGGCCCTCTCTGTCTGCCCATTGGTCTGTGGATGGTATCCTGAGGAGAATTGAAGTGAAATCCCCAATTTTCGGGAAAAGGCTCGCCAAAATCTTGACACAAATTGAGACCCACGATCAGAGACGATGGTTGCAGGCACTCCGTGAAGACGAAAAATCTCCTGGATGAAAACATCCGCAAGCCTGGAGGAATTCGGAAGGCCCCTCAAGGGAACAAGGTGCGTTTGTTTGGAAAAACGACCAATGACCACAAGAATCGTATTCTTCCCTTTGGAGTCTGGAAGCTCTACAATGAAGTCCATAGAAATATGGTTCCAGGGACGGTCTGGAATGGGTAAAGGAAGAAGAAGACCTGCTGGTCTGACCCAGGGTACTTTGTTGCGAGGTCAAGTGCCACACGCTTTGACAAACTCCTCCACATCCTTAGCCCTCTCTGGCCACCAGAAGGTACGTTGAACAAGGTCGTTGGTTTTCCGTATCCCTGGATGTCCTGCCGATTTAGAGGAGTGGCACCACTCGAGAACCCTTTTGCGGTGTTGGGGTGCCGTGTAGAGTCTTCCCTCCGGAACCTTGAGCCCCATCGGAGTCTGTGATTGCTTGGATTGAATCTTGTCCATAATATCAAAGGAGTTGGCGGACAGGATACATCTAGAGGGAATAATTGTCTCTAGCTGCTCTTCAGACTTGTCCTCTGCAAGGAACTGTTGAGACATGGCGTCCGCCTTTAGATTCTTGGAGCCAGGAATGAAGGAGATGAGAAAATTAAATCGTGAAAAAAATAATGCCCAGCGGGCTTGCCGAGAGCTCAAACGACGTGCCCCTTCTAGGTAGAGAAGGTTCAAATGGTCTGTGAGTATGGTTATGGGTGTCTCCGTACCTTCTAAGAAGTGTCTCCACTCTTCTAATGCCAACTTGATTGCCAAAATCTCCCGGTTCCCGACATCGTAATTCCGTTCTGCGGACGAACATTTCTTCGAGAAGAAGGCACATGGGTGTAGTCTGGCTAAGGGAGATGTCCTTTGGGACAAGACAGCCCCAGCCTCGATGTCAGAGGCATCTACCTCCACGGTAAATGGAAGTTTAGGATCTGGGTGGGTGAGGATAGGGGCAGACACAAAAGCCTTTTTCAGAAGATTAAATGCCCGTATGGCGGCCTCAGACCATGATGAGGGATCTGCACCCTTCTTCGTGAGAGCAGTTATGGGAGATACCGTAGAAGAAAAATTGCGAATGAAGCGCCGATAATAGTTTGCAAAACCTAGAAAGCGTTGCACGGCTTTGAAGTTGGTTGGACGCGGCCAGTCCAAAATAGCTTTAAGTTTCTCTGGATCCATATTAAATCTGGTGTCAGAGATAACGTATCCCAAAAATGCCACAGACTTGAGATGGAACTGACATTATTCCAATTTCGCAAAGAGATGGTTCTCCCGGAGGCGTAACAGCACCTGTTGAACATGTGTGATGTGTTCATGAGTGGGTTTAGAAAAGATTAGGATGTCATCTAAGTAGACGATAAGAAATTTGTTCAGAATGTCCCAAAAAATCTCATTGACGAAATCCTGAAAGACTGCTGGTGCGTTGCACAGACTGAACGGCATGACCAGGTATTCATAGTGGCCGTCATGGGTGTTAAAAGCAGTCTTCCACTCGTCCCCCTCACGTATCCTTACTAAATTGTAGGCACCTCTTAAATCCAATTTAGAAAAGATAGTTGTTCCCTGAAGACGGTCGAAGAGTTCCGGTATCAAGGGCAGTGGGTAGCGGTTCTTGCGTGTGATGTTATTCAAACCCCGGTAGTCTATGCATGGACGAAGAGAACCGTCCTTCTTTTTGACGAAAAAGAAGCCTGCTCCGACTGGAGAAGAAGACTTTTGGATGAAACCCCTCTCTAAATTCTCTGCAATCTAAATGTTCATGGCTTTAGTCTCTGGGAGAGAGAGAGGATAGGATCGTCCTCTGGGAAGAGGTGCCCCGGGTAGTAGGTCAATAGGACAGTTGAAAGAACGGTGCGGAGGTAGAACCTCGGAACGTGCTTTGTCGAACACATCTCGGAAATCCAAATACACAGAAGGTAGGAAGTCGACCTTCTCTGGCAGAGTAGACAACCCACCAATCTTCTGTAAAATCCTGGTACATGTCTTGGCACAAGAAGCACCCCACTGGATGGGTTCCCTATCCGTCCAGTCGATGCGAGGATTATGGAGTTGAAGCCAAGGAAGACCCAAAATCAGCTCAGCAGAGGGAGTGTGGATAACATCGAGGGTAATGATCTCTGTATGACTGTCGACGAACTGCAATAGGAGAGGCACCGTCTGTAGCGTGATGAATGCCGGCTGTAGAGGTCGACCGTCAATGGCCTCCAGATCTACTGGCGTCTTCTTATTGATAAATTGAATATTGATCCGTCTAGCAAAGGTCTCATCGATGAAATTGCCTGCGGAACCGGAGTCAATGAACGCCCGTGCTTGAGTGTGAAACCCCTCTCCAGACAGTGTTACTGGCAACATTATCCTGGTGGGAAGGACGTCTTTGCTGATGGGAGAAAGTGTCAGTATTCCCAATGAAACTCTCCGGGGTTTCATTGGGAGTTGGTTTTTCCCGGCTTGTGGGGACACTGGGGTAATAAGTGACCGGGATTGCCACAGTACATGCAGAGACCGGCATTGCGTCGACGTTGTTTTTCGGCAGCAGACAGCTTGTTACCTCCCAACTGCATTGGTTCCGGGATGTCCCCGGAAGAAGGTGAAGGCGCCATGAACGATGGAACAAGATGCCTTGAAACCCGTTGACGGTAACGAGAACGTTCGGTCCTCCGCTCCTGCAGATGCTGGTCCACTCGAACGCACAGACCGATCAAATCTTCTAGGTCAGTGGGGCGTTCCGGCGCTGCGAGCTCATCCTTTAGGGATTCCGACAGACCTTGCCAAAACGCTGAAGATAGTGCTTCATTATTCCATCCCGTCTCATCAGCAAGTGTGCGGAACTCCACGGCGTAACGGGCGACGGGTCGATCTCCCTGGGTTATGTGATGAAGAGACGATGCTGCCATTAATTGCCGTGCAGGGGTGTCGAAGACTCTTCGGAACTCCTCGACGAAGAGATCGATGTCCTGTATGAGAGGACCTTGTTGTTCCCAGATGGGAGAAGCCCATGCCAGCGCCTCGTCGATGAGAAGAGCCACGATATAGCCGACCCTGGAGACAGAAGAGACAAAACGAGAGGGCGAGAGTCGAAATTGGATGAGGCATTGGTTAAGGAAGCCCCTACATCCTTGGGGATCCCCGGCATAGTGTTTGGGAGCCGGAATACGAGGTTCCAAAGCAAACGGAGGTGCTGGAAAGGCGGTTGCGGAAGCTGTGGAAGCCACGGGTGAGGGTTGCCGACTAAGAGTTCGGACTTGAAGGGTAAGGGAATGAACGCTTTGCTGTAACGTATCCATTCGTCTATCAGCTTGTTCCAGATAAGTCTCTAGCCTGGTGAAGAGATTTGTATGGGCATTTAAAGTGCGCTCCACCTCAGCAGGGTCCATGTTTGTAGGGCTGAGCATAATGTCAGGGTGTGGTCACCACAAACGAGACGGGGCTGAGGTGGGATAGGATATAACGCCACCCACAGCCACGAGGGCACGTCTTGAGAGTAGAGTGGTCTGGAAGTCCGGATCGGGGCAGGAGAGGTACGGATGGTAGAGGGTGCTGTTTGCCAAGTCCGGGGTTAGAGAGAGGAACTTGGTCGTTTACCATTTGCCGAGATCGGGATGCCAGAGGTGCGGAGAGTCGTGTTGCCGTATGCCGAGTTCGGGATGCCAGAGGTGCGGGTAGACGTAGCGGAAGCCGGTTCGGTACACGAGGAAGACTGCAAAACAAGATAGGACAAGACAGGACTAGGGAGGCAGAGAGTGATGAGAACAACTGGTTCTATGCTCAGCCGACGAGTTAATGAAGCTGCAGGGTATATATAGGCAAAAGGGTCCAATGGCAGAGTAGCAAGGTGGGGGGTGTGAATGGGCCAGGCTGAGACAGGGATAGGTCTAGATGAGTTCCTGGAGGAGGAGCTATAGATCCTAGAAGAATTGGTGTATTAAATTGCAGCATTGGAAAAGGGTACTGTGCCTTTAAGAGGCTGGTGCGCCTCTGTGTGGCCGCGCCTCCGTGTGGCTGCGCCTGTGGATGCGTGCGCAGACACACGCCATGAACCGAGGGCAGAAGAAGGGAACTGACGTGCGCGCGCGCGTACAGGGGAATCGGAGCTCGGCGTCTTAGAGGAGGACTCCGTGTGAGCCGCGGGAGACCCTGGCAGGGCTGCAGGTGAGTGAGGAGCACGCCGCGAGCGGCGTGACTCCTGAATCCTTACAGTAAAATGTCGATAAGGTAACATTAAAAATGTAATTTTCTTCTGTGGATCTATCAAAGAGTCTTGCTACATCTGTTGTTAGTCATGGAATTTTAAAAATACCCATTTGTTCTTGGTGATGATATATCACTGAAACTTAACAAAATCTTAAAATAATGCAGATTTAATATACATTTCTTTGAAAGGCAGGTATGAATGTGATGGTGACGGGGTACCCAGGCCGGTAAATAAAGGTATTATGCCCGGCTGGGTGCCCCTGAGTCATTTTGTAACTGGGAAGAGTCAGAACTGCAGCCCACTGCGGGTTGCGAGCATGTAAATACATTAGAATTGTCTGTGTGTGTCCGGCTAGGGCTAAGCGGACAACACGCATTAAAATAAGCTACATGGAATGACTGTGGTCACCGTTAATGGATTAGTTCCAAAGGTTGCAACCACAAATTAAGGTCAATTGGATAAGTGTGGTTGCGCTTACAGTAGGTTAGTTACGTGCATTGCTACAATCAGTCCCAGTATAAACCGCAGGTTAATTGGATGTGTAGTTGCGGTTAGGTTAGTTCCGTGCATTGCTACGAGTCATGGCCCAAACCACATTTTAATTAGACAAGTATGGCTGTGGTTATATATTAGCCGTGCATTGCAACAATGAGTCACTGCCAAACCGCACACAGGAAGTAAGTTTTAAACCACAGACCACACATAATTGGATAGCTAACTTGAGTTAGGGACATGCTAGAAAGATGAAAATTGGTGTGGATACTGCTGGAGTCACAACAGTAAAGCAGTTATGGTTTATGTGTTATTAACTTTTGTGAAAAATAGTAAATGAAAGTCCCCCTCTTTTGTGTATTAAAATTATAAAGAGCAAGGGCATTTACATTCAGGCAGGCGGGGCAGCGGATACATTGGAAATAGGCAAGTCTAGTATATGACCGGCCATTCCGGTGAGTAACTCATGCATATCTTAAGTGCAGACTTCTAAGACACCATGCTGAGACGACTCCAGAGTGTCTAGGAAAGTCCGGACTTAAAAAGGTACCGACATTCGAAAGTGTTACATGCCGGGAAGTAAGGATAAACAGTTGTGCCTGGCAATTGTCCATATGTCAGGGAGGGGGGGTAGACTTCAGGTTGCCAGGGCAGGGGGCTTGGTTATGTATGCTAAGCGGCTCAGGTGCGAAGTTAGTGCATGACCGTAGCATACCTTGAAGCCTCTGCCTGGCTCCATGAAGCACTGGCAGAGCATGCCAATAGGTGGGATTGTTAATTCCCACGCAGTGATTGGATGCACAGTGTAAGAATAGGCTTTGTGTGTCTTCAAATGTCAGTGCAGCCAGTCAGGAGAGAATTTCACCGAAGATTCAACATGCTGTAAAAGATACATCCTGCGGTACAAGGACTATTCTTTTGTAACTAAGATTTGTATCCTGCTTCAAAAGTTCATTAGAACTAAGGATTGGAAAACGAATCCTGAAAGGTGGAAATGAAAAAACTACTTTCGGTGAAGATACAGGGCGGCGCCCCTAGCCAAGGACTATTACACGGCTCTTTTTGCACATCAACCCCGCTCCTGGGAATTGATGCCTAGAGACTTGATTTCTGTGGATTTCGTTCAGTGGACATTTTATTTCGTTTTGCCCCATCCCAGTAAGTGTTTATTCGTGTTATTTTGTTTTTCAAGCTGTGTGTGTTTCTTGTGTAAATAAACTACAATTTATCTTATCTCACGTTTTGTTCAATCAAAGTATTCGGGTAAGTTTTGTATTAAAAGCACTGGTCTCCTGTGACAATGAATAATTATTCTGTATAATTATAGATTGTAAGCTCTCCGGCGCAGGCATTTCCTTTATTATTGTCTGATCTTATTTGTTGCATTTATTGTACTATAATTCCCTGTACTGCTTTGACTCTTGTAAAGCACTTAGTACAGAACGACAAGAGAGAAAGAACCCCAAGGAGAGCACTCGTCCACTCAAGATCACAGAGACACTAGTGGATAAACAATAATGTATGTAGTGGGTGAGGAATGAATGAATTAAAACACTTTATTGAGGAGTAAATCAAATAAAATAGATTGGAGCGCTTAAGAATCAGGATAGTATGATTCAAGTGAGGCCAATAAATCAGCGAAATTAAAATGAATCAGATGCAGCAATGGTGATTACCAATACGCTATCCTCGTATTAATGAGGGTAGTGTTAGTACAGTGACTATGGTAATAAATAAGTACTGTGTGTATCCTGTTCCCCACCTGAAAAAGTATAAGGTAGCCACTCAGTATGGTATAATCATGACACTCATAGTCTAGATAAATATCTAACACCATAAAGCATTGTTTAAACTTCAGGCTATAGGGTACCAAGTCAAATCTATAGTGTATCTATAAATAGTGCTCACATTCCTCACCCACTACATACATTATTGTTTATCCACTAGTGTCTCTGTGATCTTGAGTGGACGAGTGCTCTCCTTGGGGTTCTTTCTCTCTTGTCGTTTTACACCCCATTACCCCTGATTGTAGCACCGTCACTCCTTTATTTTTCAAAGAAGTAGCGAGGGTCCCCCTCCCCTTCCCCAGCCCCCATCCCCTCCCTTACATTCGTAAAGCAATGAGTACAGCTGTTGGCGCTATATAAATAAAGACAGTATGCTAACAATAAAATGACAAATCAGTTTATAAACGTTACACCCTATTATACAGCAGCGGCAGCTCTTTTTCGAGCAAAAGCCGCTGGCTGTATGCGGCTGGGAAGCGGGTAGCCGCGGCGCGTGGCGGCGCACTGTGACGTCACAGTCACATGCGCGCCCGGCTTCCCCGTCTTCCCCGGCTTCCCCAGGCTTCCCCGACACCCCTGGAGATGAAATTAAGGTAAGCGGGGGTGCGGGGAAGCAGAGGGGCAGAGCAGAAGCCGGGTTCGGGGCCTGGAAGGGGGGGTAAATTGCGCGCGATGAGGAGGGGGGGTGAGTGGGGGAAACGCGGCGGCGCGCGTTTATTACTGGCGGCAGCTGGGGCAGATCCCGGCATGCCGCCGGCATTTAGTGCAATAAAGTATGTCGCTACTGTATATATCATAAATGATTGCAACAAGTAGTTAAAATGTAAAAAAAAATGTAAGCAAAATATATTTGTTATTATTCATAAACTCATTGACATAAAGCAACATCTTTTTCTAAGGATTTTTTTCAGCTTGCAAGAAGTAAAAATGGATGATAAATAAAGATAATATTTATTGATAAAGAGAAAAAATGACCTTAATTTTGTTATGCCACTTAAGACATACAAAGTCTTAACAAACAGGAAAATTAATCTATTCACTGGAAAAACTCATTTAGTTGCAATGGGTTTTAATGATATTTTACAGTATGTGTTTTTCTCTGAGGAATAGCAAAAACATGCTGTTATAATATATATTGCTTTTCAGCATAATTTTGGCAGAGAGCTGCTTTTTAATCATGCACACATTTAATTGGGCCATTACTAGATATTTCATGAATGATAACATCAAAGGATGTGCAATTTTGTTCAACACCTTGAGCATACAGAAAGTAGAGATCTGAGACGTCAATTCCCAGCTGCATCTTATATCAAATATAAGCTGTATTCTATAAAGTAATGGAAAAAGCAAAAATAGGTTCTACTCTTTAGTTGTATGATTGGAACATTTAAAGTAGATATTCTGTTTAAACTTTATCCTACCTAATTTTCCTACAGTAAAGGCATTCTTACTTTAAAACTCATAAGAACAAAAACATTGTATCTCTGGTGTGCTGTTTTTTGTGTACAGGAGTCTCCTCACTTGTTGACTGAAGGTGTGTTTGGGGGGATATATATAGTACTTGGTACTCTAGTAAAATAGTATTCGCTCTCCCTCTCCAGCAAAACACAGATTTTTGGTCTGGAGGGAGCTACGACAAACTTTTGATCTTACCTAACACATAGTTAACATTATAGTTAATGAAAGGCACATTACAGCTGAAAGAATGTGTCACGTAATACAATATACCTGTTAGCACTTAATTAGTTGTTAACTTAAGTTAAACCTCGTTAAGTCATTAACAGAGTTCTGTGTACTGTATCTGGCCTGAGATCAGGTCTATAAGGCACATGTTACTTGGACACTGCGTGTACAACATTCAAAGATGTGGATAGTCAGAATAAGAAGATTCTGTTGTATGCAACTCCATCTATTAACTCTGAGTTGAAGATCATAAGGGTTACAATTTTTTATAAATCAATTAATTTTAAGAAGCATGCATCACATTTCTCCATGGCATACAGTATGACCACATTTATAAAACCCAACAAGTTTCACAAAGTTCTGGAAAATCAGCTACAATATAACATGGTATCCATCCATTCCATTTGAAAGAAATAAATATCAAGCTCTTGCATTTGGATTGTGTGATATCCATAGACATACAGACCCAAACTTACTAAGTATTGCTGCTTCATAAGACATCTTCCAGCACATCATACTAAATATGGCTCCTTATTGTCCATTGAGTGAATGGACTGTGAAGTGTCTTTGGCATAAGAGGTATTTTATTGATTAATACTGCCTGATAAATGTAATTTAATGACTGTCCACGTACCCTGCGGCCATATAGTAGCTCGAAGGGGGAGAAGACAGTAGATTCCTGCAGTACCTCTCGGTAGGCAAACAGCAAGTGCTGTAAATGAATCTCCCAGTCTTTCCCCTCCGCCTCTATAAAGGTCCGATGCATCTGCTTCAGGGTGCCGTTGAACCTCTCACATAATCCGTTTTTCTGGGGATGGTAAGGGGTAGTGCGCCGGTGCTATACACCACATGCATCCCAGAAATGATGTAACAGTTCGCTCATGAACTGTGACCCCTGATCGGTTAGGATCTCACTAGGGAAACCTAGCCTAGAAAAAATGTTCAGCAAAGCTGCTGCCACTGTCTTGGCATCTATGGTGCCAAGCGCTACCGCCTCAGGGTACCGGGTGGCAAACTCCACCACCGTGAGGATGTAGCGCTTCCCTGACCTGCTAGGAATCATAAGGGGTCCTACAAGATCCATCGCTACTTTCTGGAAGGGTTCCCCTATTATCGGTAGGAGTTTTAGGGGTGCCTTCACACGGTCGCCCGCCTTACCTACTCACTGGCAGGCATCACAAGAGCGGCAGAAATTGCCCACATCTCAAGATGCCCCCGGCCAGTAGTAACGCTGTTATAACCGGGCTCGCATTCTGTTGACCCCCTGATGTCCCGCTAACAGAATAGAGTGAGCTACCCGTAACAGTTGCTGTCGGTTCCCCTGGGACACTACTAGCTGTCGCTTACCGGTCAATCCCTCCTCTATCCCTGGGTTCCCTTCTTCTCTATACAGGAGTCCCTTATACCATAGGCAGTGCTCAGTGCCTTCCCCTGCCTGAGATTCGGACGCCCGAAGTCTCACGCCGGACAGGGTAGGGTCTGTCTTCACTGCCTCCCAAAACTGGGCTCCTAATTCTGGCCACCCCCCAGTCATGTCATTGTCATGGGGAAGGGTAAGGGGAAACAGTAAGTCAGTCTGTGGTTGCAACTGATCCTGGCTTACCTCTCGGTCGTAGGTGCAGGTCATCGGACCCAGATCGTTGTCAAGAAGAACTTCAGCATCCAAACCGGGTAAAACCCCCACCTCCCACACACCCTGGCCCTCCCCCAATCCAAAAAGATTCTGGCCACTTGCAGGAAACGTGGCTCTCCGTCGGCCACAGTGATCTGTATCCCAGGGCCTGGGAGTAATTCCTCTGGCCGGACCATATCAGGTCGGACCAGGGTCACTGCAGCTCCTGAATCCATCAAGCCGACTGCTTGCCGGTCACCGACTGTGACCGGGGTGAGATGTCTGCTCCGGCCGTCCGTCTGCTGCAGGTCCGCGCTGAGATGTCCTCTGCTCCTGGCTGTAGGCACCGATGAAACCGGGACAGGTGTGGCATGGGACGTCTCGCTGGGAGTTGGTTCCATGACCGGTCCGGAGTCTTTGGTGGAAGCCACCCGCCAGCGGGCTACCGGCTTCGCAGCTGGGGTGCGTTGCCCCTGATGGGGTCCGGCGGAACGCAGGGGTTCCGGGCAATCTGGTCTGATGTGACCAGGGCGGTTGCAGTTGTAGCACCGGCGCTCGTGCCAGAGCTCCCCCGCTTTCGGTGGACTGCTGCCCGCATGCGGCCTCTGAGTACATTGGGGGGTATTGGCAGACTTTTTGGCCGGTGCCGCCGCCACCGCCGCCTTGGCTACTGCTTTGGCGGGCATCAGGGCTCGCCTGGCCACATAGTCGTCTGCAAGCCTCGCTGCCTCCTGGTAAGTCTTGGGCTTCTTATCGTACACCCAAGCCCTCACCGCCGGTGGGCACTGCTGCATGAGCTGCTCCTGAAAGCTGATGTCCAGCAGGGGTTGGTAAGTCCGTGCCTCATAGCCCTCCACCCAGCGTATCCTGTACAAATCCATGCGGGTCACGTAGGTAACATAGGACTCCAGGGGCTGCCTCTCTTCCTGCCGGAATTTACCCCGGTAGGCTTCAGGGGTAAAACCGTACTGAAACAGTAACAGTTCTTTCAGGTGGTCATAGTCATCAGCATACTCATCTGGAAGAACCATCATCATCTGCTTAGCCAAGCCGGACAATAAGGGGTCCAAACGTACAACCCAATGCTGGGGAAGCACTTTGTACCGCCGACACTGTGTTTCAAAGTTCTTTAGAAAACTGTCGATCTGATCGATACCTTCCATGAACTTGGTGAGACTGTGCTGATCCAGTTTGAGTTCATCTTTGTTGGGTTGGACAGGGGGGCAATAAGCGGGTCTGTTCACTGCCATAGTGATAAACTGCAGCCACTGCTCCGGTGTCCCTCTGTCACCCCACGCAGTAATCAGTGCCAACATTTCAGGGGTGAACGGACTGGTAGCCGCAGCAACCAGTACCCCTCCTGTTGCACTGCTCCCGGGGGGTGCACTCGTTCCCTCCCCGAGATTCCGCCGCCCCGGCACTGGGTTCCTTCCCTGATCTCCGGGTGGCTGTATAAGGGCAAGCTGAGCCGTATCCTGAGGCTCTGCAAGCCGGGCTTCATAGTCACTGATTGCGTCAACCATGTCTGCGACCTCCTGGTTCTCATAGGGCAGTCGATATTCACGGCACTTGTCTTTCAGCTGAGCTCGGGTCCTCATGTTGGATGAGCCTTCAGCCTCGCTCATGGTTCACAGTCGCAGCAGTGAGGTGGTGTTACAACTTGTGTTAACTGTTGCACTACTGTGTGTTCAATATCTTTAGTCCCAGGAACTCGCAATTCCCTTCGAGTTCCCACTATATTACAGGGTCCCGCAGTACACTGTAATACAGGTTCAGTTCAATCCCGCCGCTGCCACCAGTTAATTATATGCTTGTCACGGTAACTTATAACAAGATATAACAAACACCAAATATCTGGGTTGAACAGAACGAGGCTTAGATATAATAAAATATATTTATTCCTTATAAAGGTGAACATAGCAATATAGTACAATTAACAGGCAAGAAGGTAACACTTACTTAGGGTTGGGGAATGGAGAAGTATCAGCTAGCAATTCTCCAGCAATCCGGTGACATTCAAGATGAAATCAGAAGAACAACAAAAACTGTAGTGTTGACACAGTTTATATACCTTTGTAATCCTATTCTTAACATTGAATACAGACTATTGGTGAACAATTATCTGTATCCAATCACTAATATGGAAACACAGTTTAACCCATGCCCCCCAGCTAGTTAGCCCATGCGTACTGGGACTCTGAGGGTCTTATTTCTGTAGCCCCATAATTAAATCAGGGGCGACGACCAGTCTACCAGATGAAGTATCTGGCAGGACCTTCATTGTTTGTAGGTGTAGATATAACACTTACAAACCACTCCAGTTTGATGCTTCTCCGCCCTCATGTAAACAGTTAGAGTCTTTTGATCAGTACTTGGTTCCTAGTGTAAACAATCAGGGCAGTTAACTTTTGATCACAGGGCTTATGCTAAATCATCCGGCTGCCCTTCCTGATCTTTTAGCATAGCAGATGGAGTCTGCATTTTCAGATCAGATCCAAATTACCATTTACACTTTAATATCTTCACATATTAATAAGTTCCGTTCTGGTGGGCCCAGTGGGTTGAAATTTGCCAGTTTTTAATGCCTACAGTGACTCTACATATTGGCCAAATTTCAACTCTCTCAACCTCCAGAACCGGAGATACAGAAATGCACTTTAAAATATTTTTAAAATACAGGATTATAATGAAACATGGGAACAGGGGAACATACATTTTCCTGACATGACAAGGTATAAGCCACATTCCTGGACCGCAGTCCAGTTAACCCCTGGCCTCCCTGGTGAGGTCAGGGGGTGCCATATGGGGTGCAACCCCTTTAATACCAGGCCAACCCCTTCTCCCTCTACAATGAGACATACAGCACAGTGTAGTACACGCATGCGCATAACAGCAAAAAAACAGTAGTACTGTTGCAAAATTTGAAAGCATTGAATAATAAATAATACATACTGTATAGAATAAAATATGTACATTTTTATTATTGGTGTTTATAAGAAAAGTTGTGAAGATGACAGTACTGTCAATGTAAAAAAAATTGAAGATTAAAAAAGCAGCATACTGTACAGTTTAAGGTTTTCTATAAAGCTCACTATTGTTATATCAATAAAAATGGCACTGTCACTAAATGTTTGCCTACATGGCAAACAATGCGCAAGCAACTTTTAAAAAATAGCTATATTGGAGGTCCATCCAAATCCCTTCTTTTGTCTTTTTCCGCTTAATGTCAAAGTTTCTTTACTGGGGAAAAGAAACAAATATGCTATTATTACCGGTATTGCGCATGCGTCAAGTCGTGTCATTGGGAATTAAAGCAGCCATTCAAGCAATATCCTACAACTGTGTCTGTAGGATGAGAACAAACTTCTGATTGGCTCTGACTCTTCAACCCCACCCTCTCACTAAATTTTTAAGCTGCGTCACGTACTTCGACGGCCAATCAAATAATTCTTCAAAGTGCACTCAACAGAGAAACATCCCCTTAACTCGCATACAGTATTGTATTGATGCACTGTAAAGTACGTACAGTATTGTTTAAAAAATCATTTTGTTTTGACACGCAAGCTTGAACTGCAGCTCTAAACTTACAGTAATACTGTCATGTACTGCACAGTACAGTATAGTGTAATACAGTGTAGTACATTACTGTACTGTATATTTACCTTCATTATAAACTTTGCCAAATGGGAGGTGATTACTCACTGTGACTCCTCAAGTCTGCATTATAGTTGACAGGTGACAGCTTACCTGATACACTTGTAGTTGACAGCTGATGAAGCTGCAAATCATTTTGGTACTGGTACAGTACATGCAAGCTTGCTGGTACCTGTATAAGAATTCATGCTCAGGCTGGAAATTTTCCAGGCATTCAGGCAGGGACAGGTACAAAGGATTGCCGTTCACCAGGTTATCACTGATGGTCGGACCGGCCGGTGCTGGTGCTGTTACCGGCACATTGCTGGATCGGGATTGACGATTCTTATATGGGTTAAAACCGACCTTTCTTCTTTTGAAATTGCCATGATCAAACATACTGTGAAATTCTGTCATGACACCCCAATACCCGCAAATCTCTCTGGCAGGAGGGGCAATGCGAAAAAAACCACTGATTGTTATTTAAGATTTTTCTTTTCGCACGCTTCCACCCATGAACGTCTGGCAAAAACTTGTAAAAATCGTAGTTCGAAATGAAATATTCATATATTTCAGATACTGTCGCCATTTTATCTGCTGCCGCATTTATTGACGAATATATTAAAAATGCATAACTACAGTAAGGTTTTTTTATACAACTGTGGTGTAGCCATAATGTCCACTCAGCTCAGCAATTGCGGGGAAAGAAAAAGGCACACATTGAGTATTTAAAGCTTTTTATTAAGAATGCCTAATTTGATAACGTGTTAGAAAAATCAAGGTCAATTCACAATGGGCCACTGTAAGTATGTACCAGTATAGACGTGGGTGCTATCTGTTTTAAACACCTGCACCCTTACATTGTAGCAAAATACTGTATACTGTAGCACTGTACCATGCACATTACAATTCAATACAATTCATTAAATGCATCAATTTCTGCCACCTGGCGGATGCGCAAAGAATAGCAACCAAATTATAATTCATTAACTTCTGCCACATGGCGGATATGTGAAGAATTGCATCCAAAGAAACAATAAACCATTAAATTAAACAGATCAACCACGTGTGGCTGCCTGGTGCCGGATTGCACGAACACGGCATGAAAAGTTGTCAAAACGCGGAAATAACCAAATGGAATACAGCGGTCATCACGAAAACTGATTTGAAATCCGTTCGAATAACGGCCGTCCCATCAGTACAAGGAGAACAATTAATCTTCTGGAAAGGATCTTTTGGTGGCCAGGGATGCGTAAGGACATAAAGGAATTTGTCACCGCATGTACTACTTGTGCCCAAAACAAAACTGCCCATAACAGACCTCCAGGGTTGCTGCAACCTTCCCGATTCTGGATCGTCCATGAACTCATCTTTCCATGGATTTCATTGTGGGACTACCTATATTAAAAGTTAGGAACACCATCCTGGTGGTGGTCGACCGATTCTCTAAGCAGGCCCATTTCATTCCCCTCAAATGTCTACCTAATGCCCTCAAACTATCCGAAATCTTTATCAAGGAGGTGTTCCGCTGGACAACTGGGTAGATCTCTTGCCGTGGGCTGAATTCTCTCATAACAATCTATGTAATGAGTTGACTCAGGACTCACCATTCTTTTCTATTTTCAGTTTCCATCCCTCAGCTCTTCCTAATGCAGGACCGGGATCCGGGGTACCAGCATTGGATAATAGGATTCTGCATCTTCAAGTGTCATGGAGAAAGATTCCTGGAGAATCTAAGAAAGGCTGTCTCCATGCAGAAGAAGCAGGCCAACCGGCATCGCCGTGAAGCACCTACGTACAATCCGGGGCAAAATGATGGCTGTCCACCAAGAAAATGCAGCTGAGGGTTCCTACAGCAAAATTGGCACATCGATATATTGGCCCATTCCCTGTCATCAAGAATGTCAACCTGGTGGCCTACAGGCTAAGGTTGCTAGCTTCCATGAAAATTCCTTCAGTTTTCCATACATCCCTACTCAAGCCCTTCATCCAGGATTCCCAGGTTCCTGTCTCGACGTCTCCTCCTGAGCCTCTCCTGGTTGAAGGCCAGCAGGAATTCGAGGTCCAGAACATTCTGGATTCCAGGATTTCTGGAGGAAAGTTACAGTACCTGGTCCATTGGAGGGGCTTTGGCCCTGAGGAGTGTCCATGGATCTCCAGGGACCAACTACATGCTCCTAGGCTTGTTTGGGCCTTCCATCAAAGGTTCCCCTCCAAACCATCCCTGGGATGCACGGAGGTCACCCCTGAAGGGAGGGAACTGTGAGGATTGGACCTCAGTCCTGCCCCCATGACACGTTCCATGACGCATTTGGTGACACCCCTCGTGCGTGCACTGCGCGCGATTGCCGCAGTACTGATCCCGGCACCGGACATAGGCTCCGCGCCCACGCCACATCCCGTGATGCAACAGAGAATGTTCTTCTCTCCACTACACGTCAGCATCGCATGACCAGAAACACTCCAGGAGTTAATGCTAACAACATGAATTACTCCACAGCTGCTATACATTCCGCCCCTGCCTATCAGTACACAGTCTTTGTGTGATGACTCATTGCCTGCAGCCTTCCCATTGGCTCTCTGTTCTTTATATGCACATCCAGCCCGTAGGCAAATTCACTGAGCATCAACCACTGTTTATGTTTCAAGTGCTTGCCTCAAGCCCTGCTGTTGTTCTGTGCATTCTGTCTTGCTCTCTTGTACCTTTGACCTCAGCTTGTACCCCGACCTCTAAAGGTGTAGTTTGTAGCAGAGCACAGCTAAATGACCTCCAATCTTAATAAAATTGAAAAAATACCCAACCTTGATAAAGTACCTCGGCATGAAACGCGTAGGTGTGTTCATTTAGTCAATCTGTTTTGAGCCTGGAATAAACTGATCTGTTTATTTGGAGTTTGCTTGGGGATTTTTTCAATTTTATCAAGATTGGAGGTCATTTAGCTGTGCTCTGCTACAAACTACACCTTTGGATTTATACTTCAACAGACTGCAGGCTGTGGATGTCGCTGAATGCCTGAAGCTGACAGGTAATGGGCGAGTGTCATGACTATTCTGACCTCTCCTTCCCTGACCCAGCTACACGACTATGACTCTGCAATCCGGACGAGGTTGCGCAGTTGTTGGTCGGTATATTTAAACATCCCCACCTGAGCCTTGCGGGCCCATCCTGTTTTTGGTGAGCACTCGTTACAAATAGCATGCTGGGCCTTCATGAGAGCATTTACCTAACTGGACTTATACTGTGAGGGCCCAACAGAAGGATAATGGCTGGGGGCTATGCTATAATGGTAAAAAAAACTGATGCAAAAATACTGCACTTGATTTATCAATGAAAGAACCTTATTGTTTTCAATTGAAATGTATTGCCTTACTAAACTTGTTCTTTTTTTTTACCATGTTTTACAGCTTGAAGACATCAATAGATAGACACAATATCCCCCTAAAAGTTAA
Source organism: Ascaphus truei (assembly GCF_040206685.1). Classification (NCBI taxonomy): domain Eukaryota; kingdom Metazoa; phylum Chordata; class Amphibia; order Anura; family Ascaphidae; genus Ascaphus; species Ascaphus truei. The sequence goes on from NC_134485.1 coordinate 95,432,169, forward strand.
CTGGTAAAATTGCAAATACGTAACTTTTTGGCAGACAATTGAAAAAACAGAATTTGTGTGAGTTAAATTGCTGGAAATAGTTAACAATTAAAGTACGTCTTAACTATTAAAGTGCTTTAATTATGTAATTTGTACAAAATTGGCCCTGGGCGGTCAGAAGGCTTTGTCATATACTGTCCCAGACACTAGAGATGGACAAACCCACCCAAATCCATTTGCAGGATTTTCGCTGATGTTACCGCCAAAATCTATTACACAGTGTAAAATCTGCAAACGGATTTGTGTGGTTTCAATCCATACGGATTTGTCAAAATCTGGCATTGGATACAACCCGTGGATGGATTTGTTTAATCAAATCCGTGGATTAAACAATCTGTAGACAGATTCTTAAAAACCCACCAACGGATTGCTGAAGCCTCAGATTGGATTCAACAAATCCATGCATGGTATGCGGAATCCATAGAGTGTATTGGTAATTATAATACAAATCTGCAAAACACGAATCACCCTTTTTGACATTGATGCGCTAAAATCCGTGGACTAAAGGAACCAGTCGATCTGTTGCAGATCAAAAGTTGCCCCCCATAATTTGCCAATCTCTACCAGTCATGTCATAATTTTATTGCTAATTTCTAGGAGATAATCTGGCTTTCCGCTCCAACAGAACAGTGAGCCAGATCAAAATGGAAGAAATAATTATGTGATCCCTACCCAAAAAATCCCATGGCACCAAATCATGGAATTTTGGTGGTACTAAGGTGCGGCCAGACATCAGGCACTGAAAGGTTAATAACCTAGGTTTTTGTTATCCACACTAAGGCATATACAGCACACATTAGTCAAAGTAAAAACTCCATTATAAATAATACCATTTTATTCTGAAATACAGCTGACATTTTTTATTGCTCCTCTTTTTACTTCCAGTATATTGCCAGTTTACATTTTTTTTCAAATCTAAAAGTAAAAATGTAATGTCATCGATAAAAAGGAAACAATTCATGTGGGTACATACTGTATATACAAAACATCATATTTTTTGAGAGCAGGTGATAATTTATTTTGAACAGTTATCTAAATATAGTTTTCATCAGATTTGATTACCAAGCCAGGAAATTGAAACATCTTTAAAAAAGTATAAACACATACGAAAGTTGTTTATATCAACATGAGTTATATTGATGCCAGCAGGAATCAGCAGACACTCAGCAATAAATTTGTAATCCTATAATAGCATTACAGTTGGCAATAAACACAAAATATACATAATCATTTTGGACCAGACATTGGCAGCTGGAAAACAAAACAACAAGATTAAACACTTCATAATGTAGACTATAGCAAATTAGAACAGTTTGAGAAAGGTTTATGTCAATGTTATAATATCAATCCCTTCAAAATTAAAGGCTTACTTAAACTTGAATCAAATCACAGATGTTGCAAAAAGTTACAAAGTAGCAAAATGTTACAGAATACCATATAATAATCTGTCATTGAAAAATGGAAATCAAGGAAAAAGTGAGCAAAAACAAAAAAGCTACAAAAGCAATTTTAGATAAAAAAAATACAGGTGGGGGAATGTTCAAAATAATTATACACACACAAGAGGATGCAAATTGCAGTCATATCACAGTGTAGATTCTTTAGTTGGACTACCAATCCCATTGGTTTTGAGGTTCTGTCATAGGACCTTAACCCCTGTCTAAAAGGGCTTCAATAGAAAGCCTGTATTGGTCTGAGGAATCCAGCAGAGCTGGATAATTGCAGCTAGAAACACTTAACCAGTGCCCACCTGGATCATCAGACAGGTAGATAAACCTCCTGCTTGAACTGAATTCCCAGTAAAACCGAACATCATTTTTTACCAAGGCATCTAATATAAAATCGAAAATAGCTCATAGCTGTCCGTTAGAGCACACTGGACCAACTTTTCGTGTACAGCCTGTACGGCCTGTTCATTTAGTACAAGTACAAAGTTCTTTAAATCTAATGTGACTTCAAAAGTGTATTCTATTAAATCATTTATAAATTGCCATTCCCTATAATTTTAATATATTTAATACAATGCCCCTGTGGCAGGACAGGAAGAAGTTATCAAAGGAGAATTTATGAACATATCTATAATATTAAAAAAGGATTATTAACGCATAGTGTTTCCCATCATTTTCACACACATCATAATCAGAACCCACTAGGGTTGAAATGTCAGGCAATTGAACTGGTGTCGGCAAATTGGAGAGGGGGGAATCAACTCAATCGGGCCCTAGGTGTGAAGCCTACTGGATCTATGAGTTGAAAACCCTCTCTCCAAATGGCCTGAATATTGACTTTGAGTTGGGATTTTTTTTTAAATAAAATAATATTTATATATTTACAGTGTTATTTAAACTCCCATAATAAGGTTACAATATGTATATATACATTTTTAGAGGTACATGAGATTATGTTTAAGATGTGTTTAATCAATGGGTTCATTGAATTTAAGTATTAAAAAGAAGAAAGAATTTTAAACTAAGGATTGTTTATAAACTATACAATTTTTAAAGTATAATGTTTTATGTTATATGTTGAGTAATAACTCTTTTATATATGTGCATGTATTATGTATTCCGTGTAGTTGTTGTATTTCCATGTTGTAAGGTTCCAGTGTATCAAGTGTTAAAAGCGAGGATGTATTTCTAGCACTGGGTTTGATGGAAAGGTAGTTGAGCCAATTATTGAGCTCATAGTAAGGATTGGTAGCCTCATATTTGCTTCAATCATAACCACCGTTACTAACTATAACTGTGTCCATAGCCCAGTCCTTTTGACCCCTGATGAAGTGCGCATGCGCACGAAACGCGTAGGGTCAGAGTGTAAGAGTCTTTTATCAAGAAAACACGCAGGCGACGCACCAGCGTTCAGTGTATGGTAGCAGCGGAATAGGAGCCTCAAGCATCGGTTCACCTCCAGCGACGGACCCTAGGATCCAGGGGAGTGTGAAGGCGTTGGAGAGTTTCAGGAGAACAACCTGATGCCACCAGAGGAGAAGCTGTTCCTAAGACTGCAGTACACTGTGATTTTACTCACAGAATCGTGTGAGTAGAATTCCAGTTTTAAAAAGACTGGACCAGTTGCCTGCTCATTGTTCTTATTTGTTATTTTTATCTTTATTGTAATAAATTAGCTCTTCTTTTTCAGCCTTGCTTTTATTGTCTATTTTTATAGTGGTTGTTTGTCCTGTGTTTGTGTTACATGTTTGTTTGATCAACAGTATTGCATTATTATTTATTTTTCTTTATTTCATATATCACGAGTCAATTGGCTGTGGATTCATCCAATATTGGAAGTACAGAAGTTAAATTACAGCTTTGGAGTTTTCTTCATTTGGACTTTATCAGACTGATTTTGGACATTTTAGGAGCCGGTTTGTATTGTTCTTCGTTGTATATTTTTTTACTGTGTTTTGGGTCATTTTATTCCTGACAGCCTTGCCTTGTAAGTGTTGGGTTTTTCTAAGTGTTTTTCACTAGTTTGCACTACACATATATTGTTTAGCTTCTAGCGCTAATTGCACCACTCATTTTTTCAATTTTTCTGTCATAGATATACCATTCTGTTGAAACAGGACCTTAACCCCTGTCTAAAAGGGCTTCAATAGAAAGCCTGTATTGGTCTGAGGAATCCAGCAGAGCTGGATAATTGCAGCTAGAAACACTTAACCAGTGCCCACCTGGATGATCAGACAGGTAGATAAACCTCCTGCTTGAACTGAATTAGATATCTTGAGTGCAGGGGAACTGTTTTGCCAGGAAGAGACATTATTGTGAGCACAGAAGGACTGTTCTGCCCACAGGACATCAGGAACCAGCCCTCTATTCCAGGGCAACATGGACCCTGGAACCAGCCAGAGGGTGGCCCCTCAACAGACACCAACCCAAACCCAAAGACTGATATAAAGGGCTCTCTACTTACAGGTAACAATTTGGACTTTGGGGTTATATGTTCAAAAGAGGCTTATCCTAACAGCCCTGTAGAGGGACTTGGAAAGGGAGTTAATCCTTACAATGGGATGGGATAATTATATATTTTTGTGTTTCCTTAAACTATATTGTTTAAGGTGACAAGCTGAATAAAAGCCATGGGTTATTTCCCCAAATCTTTCTCCTGGTTGTACCTCTACACATGTCTCTTACCACTGTATATATATATATTTATAAACCAGGATAAGAAAATATCAAATAAGGCAAAGCAGTTACTGAGGAGACAATAGGAAATGAAGAAATCCCAAGATGAAAGAACAAAACCATTAAATGAAGAGCTGTGCAAGACAATCTGCAAACTGAAGATATAAGAAAATGTTATTGTGATACAGTATAGTGAGGAAGACTATAAAATCTTAAAGTAGATGAAGCAGTGATTTATGATTGGGAAAAAGCAAATCATTGCACTTAAACAAGACAATTGAACGTCGGGTGCGCATGCGCGGCAGGTTGGAGATGGAAGTGTAACCGCACAGCTCCTCCAACCGCCGGCAGAGATTAGCAAATAATCAATAAAAAACCAAACCGAGATATTTAAAAACTATCTCCAGCATCACCTTATATACCCCAGATAACATTCTTTAACTAGAGGAGGGATGGCAGCGACCAGACAAAAGGCACGGCGAAAGTCTGATGTGCGGGCCTATTTCACCGGCCAGGGCAAATCCGGAGCTGCAGAGATGTCAGCAATGTCGGATTCAGACTCGGCACATGATACGGAGGGGGCCGCGGCAGCAGCAGGACAGTCCCGTATAATAAAAAAAGAGATTTCCCGATTACTCGTTGACTTGAAAGCATTTTTCAGGGGCGAAATGGAGGGGCTACGGAAAGACATGCTACAAATCGGCACGCGAACAAATGTACTGGAGGAGCAAATGGAGGAAAGCTCCAAGAGGCATCAAGAAACACACACACGGGTACAGGCCCTGGAGGATCGGATCTCTGAGATGGAGTCCCGCCAAGAGGATGCCGAAAATAGAGACAGGAGAAATAACCTGAGGGTTCGGGGCATCCCAGAGGAAATTCTAGACCCAGAGGCGCTACTGACGAGGTGGATGGCATCTATTCTCCCGGGCAAGGCAGAATCAGACCTGCGGATGGATAGGTGCCACAGGGCGCTGAGATCGCGACCATTGCCGTCAAACCCCCCTAGGGATGTCATCCTGAGACTCCACTATTTCTCAGTGAAGGAGGAGGTGAGCAGGATCGCACGGGCCACCCCTCACATTACATTTGAAGGGATAACATTGACAGTATACCAGGATATATCCCCCATCACACTGGCCAGAAGGAGAGCGGTGGGGCATATAACTAAGGAGCTGAGGGATCGGGAGATTCGCTACCGGTGGGCATTCCCGTTTGCCCTAGTGGCGATAAAAAATGGCCGACCGCATGTGCTTAAACACCCGTCGGAGGGGATGAGTTCCTGAAGAAGCTGGGAGTCAGAGGGACCCCAGCCTCCGGCCCGCGGGGGACGCAGGAGGAGCTCACAGTGGATATACCACCGCGGCGTCCGGGATCCTCCTCCCCGAAAGAAAAACGGCAAGAGAAGGTAGCAGGAGGGGACAAGAGTCCATAACTGCCCAACAGTTCCAAAGTTGATTGCAGCTCTTAAAGTTCGAAGTTGCCACAGGAGCTGCTCATTCTCCCCAGTTTTAACCCTCTGACATGAACAGCCCCTCAGTACCAATACCAAGGGTGTAGCACAAGAAAGCTCAGAAAGACGAAAATCGCCCAAAGACTTCCTTGCCACATTTATTGCCGCCAAAATGGCCACCACAGGCTTACCTGAAGTAGACGAAGGAGTCGAGGCGCGGAGACACCAATGGCGGCCAAGATCTTGGCGGGATCGACTGCTCCGTGAGGGGGACCCGCCCATGGAGCTGCCTCCGGACACACCTTCTTCCCGCGAGGAGCTGCCTCTGAATGCGTCCGCTTCGCCCAGTCTGACGACATCACTGAGCCGGATCTCGCGAGAGCGGGAGTTCGGTCAGACGGACCGGAAGCGGAAGACGCAGGGGGGAATGCCCGGATGTCTTGGGGACCCGGAACAGCAAAGGACCTCCCTGGCGGGGGTGCGCGAATTCCGCCGCCGGGGAGAGGCATCTATAGTGTCAGGTGTCACCCGGGGAGAGGCATGGGGAGTAACAGCAGCCAGGGAGGGACAGAGAAGGTGGCCCACGAACAGCAGTGTGGTAGATATGGGCACAAGGAGAGTCTAGATAAAGGGAGGAGGGCGCGACATAGCCAGCCGGCAGGGGGATAAACACAGGAACGGTGTATTAGAGCCCATACAAAAGGGAGGGGACCCAGGCTAAGGGGATTAGCGGGCTAAATAAGGCGAGAGGGGGGGGCAAAGAATGTTCGGGGTATTCAGTTTTCGTTTAACAGGGGGCGTTAGGGGGGTGGAGGGAGGGCAATCAGGGCTAGTTAGGGACAAAGTTGGGGATAGATTACAAGATAGTAAGTAGGTTTGGGTTATCATGAAGTGTCGGCGGGAGGGGGGCGGAAGGCCACTCTACCTGCAGGCATGGGCGCCGTTACCAGGGAGGTGGGCTTGAACTGTTTCCCTGGCAAAGACCCGGATGGGCATGGCCGAGACGGTGGGCCATGGATCTGGACCAGGAGGGAGGGGGGTCCAGAGGCAGAAGATATCCACCGGGCAATGAACCAGAGGTCCAAAGGGACCACAATGGTTCTTTCTGTTTATGTATGTGTTTTGTTTATGTGTCCTTCCCTCATGTTTCACCCCTTCCACACTCCAAAAGGCGGAAGGCAGGGCGAGTCCTACAGATGTCAGCTCTACAACACGCAAGTCTGCCGAGAGATCTTGGATATGGTTCCGAAAGGCGGTTGGTTGAATAGGCGATCTGGGAGTCTGCACTACGAATTCCACGCACAGAACATGCCCAGGGCCCGGGGTAAGATCACACCGGCTTACATATTAGGACCACACAGACACTACTGTATAAAATGGAGGTAATTTTTATCTCGCAAAATGCCAAAGGGCTCAACAGTCCCCACAAGCGAAGAGTCGCTTTTACTGAGTTCAAGAGGAGACGGGCTGACGTGGTCTTCCTCCAGGAGACTCACTTCAGCTCGCGCAATAACCCGAAATTCCTCGATTCTAACTTCCGAAAGTTTTTCCTAGCATCAGGGGAGGAGAAAAAGAAAGGTGTAGCTATACTGTTTCAAAATAACACCCCCTTCCAGGTTGAAAAGGTTAAAAGGGACCCGAAGGGGAGATACCTAGTTCTGATAGGGATCCTTAAGCAGGTCAGAATGACGTTAGCCTGTATATATGCGCCAAATGAAGGTCAATCAGACTTTTACAACGCATTTTTTCAGAAGCTTCAGCTATGGGCCGAGGGCCAAATAGTTCTGGGTGGCGACTTTAACACAGTCATGAACGCGAGTGTAGATAGAACCACGTCCCAGAAAACAAATAAGAGAGAGGGGAATATTCCACTACTGAGAGGCCTCAAACAGATTAGCCTGGTGGACATCTGGAGAGAGCAGCACCAGGGAGACCGCAGTTATTCTTTTTACTCCCACCCACATGACAGCTACAGTAGGATTGACCACTTCTTTGTATCGAGCAGAATGGTCCCACAAATTTCCGATACAAGCATACATGATATCACTTGGTCGGACCATGCATCAGTAGAGCTGAGATGCAGTCAATTTGGTAGTGCCAGACCAGGAGCAAACTGGAAGCTAAATGAATCAATAATTAAAATTCCGGAGATACAAAAAAAAGTGAAGTCTGAAATATCAGATTATTTCCGGATAAATAGTGGCAGTGTGGAGTCCCAATCACTGTTATGGGAGGCTCATAAGGCCACGATTCGGGGGGTACTAATCGGGATAGCTGCAAATAGGAAAAAGAAAAAGGAAGCCAAATTATCCCAGCTATATCACAGGTTACATGAGCTCTCTATTCTACATAACCGGACAGGTAGAGATGACGCTCTGAAGGAGTTGAAGGATGTTAGAATTCAGCTAAACCTCCTCCTTACTTCCCGAGCGGAGAAAGACATGAGTTGGACACAGAGGAAGTTCTATGAGAAAGCTAATAAACCGGACACTATGCTAGCCACCAGACTCCGTAATCGGAAACCAAATTTTAATATTCAATCAATTAAGACAGCTGGAGGCCAGAGTTCCTCAAACCCTAAAGTCATAGTAGGGGAGTTTGCGAAATTCTACGCACAGCTATATAACGGAGAGAAGGTTGTACACAATGCTAGGACAAGTAGTAATCTACAGAAATTCCTAGCGGATGCAGACTTGCCACAAGTGAACAGGAGGGAGCGAGAGGCTCTTCAAAAAGACTTCACAAGGGAAGAATTAGAGGCGGTAGTAAAAACCTTAAAAGCATCAAAAGCCCCAGGCCCGGATGGGTTCTCCAACCTGTACTATAAAAAATTTATCGGGGTTCTGGCTCCGCACATGCTCCAGCTGTTTAATGGAGTATTAGCAGGGGAGCCCTTCCCGGGACAGATGCTCCAGGCGTCGATTTCAGTAATCCATAAAGAGGACAAAGATCCCACTAGCTGCCAAAGTTACCGGCCAATATCATTAATTAACACAGATGTAAAAATCTACTCTAAATTACTGGCCAATAGATTAAATATAATCCTGCCAGGGCTCATCCACCCGGATCAAGTTGGCTTCATTAGAGGTAGACAAGCGGCCGACAATACTAGGAGAATAGTGGATATAATAGACTTTATGGGAGCCAACGAGATTCGGGGTATAGCCCTAAGCTTAGATGCGGAAAAGGCCTTTGACAGGATTGATTGGCCATACCTGGAGTCCACGCTTGGCGCATTTGGGTTTGGAGGCATATTCCAACAGGCTGTTAAGGCATTATACACGGCACCTTCAGCCAGGGTGGTTCACCAGGGATTCCCCTCGGAACTATTCCCAATTCAAAGTGGTACGAGACAGGGATGTCCGCTTTCGCCCCTGCTATTCGCCTTATGCATCGAACCACTCGCAGCACAAATTCGGAACAACGCTGATATCTCTGGGGTACAGATCCATTCGCAGGAGCACAAAGTGGCTCTGTACGCGGATGATATCATTCTAACCCTTGCCAAGCCGCTCATCTCGTTGCCCAATCTGTTCGAGCTTCTAGAGCGTTTTGCCCAGATCTCTGGTTTCAAAATAAATCAATCTAAATCAGAGGCCCTAAGCCTTTACATGCCAAGAGAAATGGAGAAGCTGATAGAACTCAACTTTGAGTTTAGATGGCGCCCCTCCTCCATGAAATACCTAGGAGTGCAGATCACCAAAAAGACGAGCTCCTTATATTCGGCAAATTATCCCAAACTGTTGAGGACTCTCAAAAAAGAGCTACAGGAGTGGAAGGCATATGGTATTTCTTGGTTGGGGAGGATCTATAGTGTCAAGATGAACATCCTTCCCCGAATTCTATATCTGTTCCAAACTCTCCCAGTTGCCGTGGTTAGAGCAGACATTGCAGGGCTCCAAAAAGCTATTTCTCAATTTATTTGGAAAGATAAAAAACCACGGATTAAAGTAAAAATTACGCAGAAAGCTAAGGAAGCTGGCGGCCTGGCAGTTCCGAGCGTCATATCCTACTATAAAGCGGCACAATTGTGCCAAATCACGCAGTGGCATGGGGACCCGGGGCTCAGGAGGTGGGTGGCACTGGAGAGGGAGGTGTGCGCCCCACTGGAGCTCAGGGACCTGATCTGGTACCCGAGGACACGGGTGAAGGATGTGCTCATTTCTCTGTCCTCTGTGCGCAACTCACTCTCGGTCTGGGAGGCTTCTAAAAGTAGCTGCTCTTTGACCTCCAAACACACACTGATGGCTCCTTTATATGGCAACCCGGACTTTGCTCCTGGGCTGGCAGAAAAATGCTTCCCGCGCTGGCGGCAATTAGGGATTAGTCGATTGAAGGACCTGGAGGTTAAGGGCAAGATCAAATCTTTTGAACTATTACAGTCAGAAACGGACATACCTAACACTGATTTCATGAGGTACCTCCAGGTTCGGGCATTCTATAACGCACACCCGGTGAGACCACCGTTGACTAAATTCGAACAGCTCTGCGTGCGCGGAGCCGACACGCGGGGACTGATCTCTGCCTTGTACAGAGAGGTGGTGAATACTGACTCAGACAGGACAGTCAAACCCCGTTTCATGGCACAATGGGAAGAGGATCTCCAGGCTCAACTAGAGGACGAGGACTGGGCCGCGGTGTTTAAAGCCGCGGCCTCAAGCTCCATATGCACGACATTGAAGGAGAACTCATATAAGGTATTATTAAGGTGGTATCTCACCCCAATCAGATTAGCTAAATTCGTCCGGGGTGCTTCCCCGCTCTGCCCCAGGCAGTGCGGGGAACAGGGGGATCTGGTGCACATGCTGTGGTCTTGCCCGAGATTAGTGCCGGTCTGGACCCAGATCCGAGATTGGCTGCAGAGGATCTTTTTAGGGCTCAACATCCAGCTGGACCCGTGGCTATTTTTATTAGGTAAACCTACAAATGAGGTATCTAGATCGGGTAACAAGCTGATAGCACATTTTGCTACCGCTATGAGGTGCGAGACCGCAGCACTGTGGAATCAGAATGCGATTCCGTCTATTGATAAAATCAGAAACAGAATTTGGTTCATTTGCAGAATGGAGAAGTTAACGAGTTTAGTTAACGACTCAGCCGACAAATTTGAAAAAGTGTGGTCATTATGGCTTGCTCAGACTGATATTCAGGGGATGAATGAGGCCACAATATGGCTTTGATAGAGATAGGTGGGCTCTCCTTGGATGTCGGGCTGGGAGCTTGATGGGACGATCTGACAGTAGGGCTCCCCCCGAGGTATAGCGGTGGACCGATTTATTGATCATCGGAAAAACGAGGTGAACCGGGTTTAGGCTCCTTTGTGAGGTGGACTGGAGCAGAGCAACGGCAGTTGTGGTGCAGGACTCCTGAGAAACGAGGGAACAGCGATTCTCCCAGACCGCCCCCCCCATCCTTACCCCCCCCCTCCCCGCCATCCTTCCCCTTTTTGCCCTGTCCCTAGATGTTGTCAGTCGGTCTTTGTCCTGTCCTGTGGTCCCCCCAATGTCCGTCTGTTCTTCGTAATTTGTTTCCGTAAGTTTGGTGTATACCTGAAACACTTGACAATATTCTGTACGCTATGATGTGTATGCACAAAAAACTAATAAAAATAAAGTTGAAAAAAAAAAAAAAAAACAAGACAATTGAACAACAATAAAAGACAGTGCACTTATTACTGTATAAAGAGGTTGAGGACTTCTACATGAAACTGTATAAAAAATATAGCTATAGATAACACATGATACAGTATCCTTATCCACAGGGAGAGTAAGAGGAAATGTATGTATGTATGTATGTATGTATGTCTTTATTTATATAGCGCCATTAATGTACATAGCGCTTCACAGTAGTAATACATGTGGTAATCGAATAAATAACAGATAATATACATAACAGATCATGGGAATAAGTGCTTTAGACATAAACATAACATTAAGGAAGCGGAGTCCCTGCCCCGGGGAGCTTACAAACTAATTGGTAGGTAGGGAGAACGTACAGAGACAGTAGGAGGGAGTTCTGGTAAGTGCGTCTGCAGGGGGCCAAGCTTTATGTATCATGTGTTCAGAATGTTCACAGTGCTATTCGTATGCTTCTTTAAGCAAGTGTGTCTTAAGGTGAGTCTTAAAGGTGGATAGAGAGGGTGCTAGTCAGGTACTGAGGGGAAGGGCATTCCAGAGGTGTGGGGCAGTCAGTGAAAAAGGTTTAAGGCAGGAGAGGGCTTTAGATAAAAAGGGGGTAGAAAGAAGACATCCTTGAGCAGAATGCAAGAGTCGGGATGGTGCATAGCAAAAAATTAGGGCTGAGATGTAAGGAGGGGCAGAAGAGTGTAAAGCTTTAAAAGTGAGGAGAAGAATGGAGTGTGAGATGCGGGATTTGATTGGAAGCCAGGAGAGGGATTTCAGGAGGGGAGATGCTGAGACAGATCTAGGAAAGAGTAGAGTGATTCTGGCAGCAGCATTTAGGATAGATTGTAGGGGAGACAGGTGAGAGGCAGGAAGGCCGGAAAGCAGGAGGTTACAGTAATCAAGACGGGAGAGAATGAGGGCCTGAGTCAGCGTTTTAGCAGTCGAGCAACAGAGGAAAGGGCGTATCTTTGTTATATTGTGGAGGAAAAAGTGACAAGCTTTAGAAATGTTTTGAATGTGAGGGGCGAATGTGAGAGAGGAGTCGAGTGTGACCCCTAGGCAGCATGCTTGGGCTACTGGGCGAATGATCGTAGTTCCAACAGTAATGTGGAAGGAGGTAGTAGGGCCAGGTTTGGGAGGAAGTATGAGGAGCTCTGTTTTAGCCATGTTGAGTTTAAGGCGACAGAGGGCCATCCAGGATGATATAGCAGAGAGACATTCAGAAACTTTGGTCTGTATAGCAGGTGTAAGGTCGGGTGTTGAAAAGTATATTTGTGTGTCGTCAGCATAGAGGTGATATTTAAACCCAAAAGATGTTATTAGGTCACCTAGAGAGAGTGTGTACAGAGAAAAGAGAAGAGGTCCCATGACAGAGCCCTGGCGTACCCCCACAGAGAGCTCAATAGAGGAGGAGGAGGTGTTAGCAGAAGAGATACTGAAAGTACGATGGGAGAGGTAGGATGAGATCCAGGATAGAGCTTTGTTCCGAATACCAAGAGTATGGAGAATGTGAAGGAGAAGAGGGTGATCCACAGTATCAAATGCTGCAGAGAGGTCGAGTAATATGAGCAGAGTGTAGTGATCTCTGTCTTTGGCAGCATGGAGGTCGTCAGTTATTTTAGTGAGGGCTGTTTCCGTGGAGTGAGCAGCGCGGAAGCCAGATTGTAGAGGGTCTAGGAGAGAATAGGTGTTGAGAAAATTGAGCAAGCGAGAGAATACAAGACGTTCAAGGAGTTTAGATGCAAAAGGCAAGAGGGAGACAGGTCGATAGTTAGAAAGACAGGTAGGGTCAAGCTTGCTGTTTTTGAGTAATGGTATGACTGTTGCATGTTTGAAGGAGGATGGAAAGGTTCCAGAGCAGAGGGAGGAGTTAAAAATGTGTGTGAGCATAGGGCTTATAGTAGGAGCAAGAGGTTTTAGGAGATGGGAGGGAATGGGGTCAAGAGGGCAAGTGGTAGAGGGAGAAGAGGCGATCAACAGCGACACATCCTCCTCTGAGACAGTGGAAAAAGAGTCAAGGAAGGCAGGAGGAGAGTTAGGAAGAGGTGTAAGATGGGAAGAAGAAACAGAGGGGATGTTCTGACGTATGGATTCCACCTTTTCCCTAAAATAGTCAGCAAAGTCCTGAGCGGAGATGGAGGAAGGAGAGGCAGCAGAGGGTGGTTTGAGTAGAGTATAAAAGACAGAGAACAGTCGGCGTGGGTTAGACTTGTGCATGTTGATTAGTGCAGAAAAGTAGGCTTGTTTAGCTTGCGAGAGGGCAGAGTTGAAACAGGATAGCATAAATTTGTAGTGAAGGAAGTCTGCGAGAGTGTGAGACTTCCTCCAGAGGCGTTCAGAGGAACGAGTGGAGGAACGCAGCATGCGTGTGTGGGAATTTAGCCAGGGTCTAGGGTTAGAAGGGCGAGTGCGGCTGAGAGAAAGCGGGGCATGTAGATCAAGAGAGGAGGACAAGACAGAGTTGTAGTTACTGACCAGGTTGTCAGGGTCTGTAGCAGAGCTGAGAGAGGAGAGGGAGGAGCGTAAAGTGGACTCAAAGTCAGGTAAGTGAATAGAGCGCAGGTTTCTGCAGAACCGTGGTGTAGATCACCAATAATGTACTTTTAGTCCTTCCAGAAGAAATTACAAATGCAATAATATTCATGAAGATAGGATAGATGGGAAAATAGAAAAAATAACACTACAAAAAGTGGCGGTGTTACCGGCCCAGCGATTTTATTATGAGGCCTTATTGAATAGGCCCTTAATGTCTGTTTCCTAGCTTGTAGCATGTTTATTATGTTTGAATTATTTTGCATACTTTCCATATAATCAGATTTCTGGGTATTGTCACTGTAGCTTACAGGGTTATAATATACACCAAATTAACTGGGTTGAATTGAATACGACTGTGATATAATAAAGAGATTTTATTCCTTAAAAGACAGGTGGACACACAATATTGGACAAATAACAAACGGAATTTATACACTTACTTAGGAAGGGGACAATGAAATAACCCAGGATTCAGGTTAGCAGTTCATCAGGCATCAGGTATAAGAATGAAGACATTAACGACAATGGGCATAGAGCGTGCAATCGTTTATATGTGATTTGGACTCTATCCCTAACATTGGGACTCAGGTATTGGATGACAATTACCTGGGTCCAAATACCTTTTGCCAACTCACATGGGAAGCAACAATTGTACCTGCCCAAATGGGGTTGGCCTTCCTCTAGTCAGAGAACCATTTCCTTAGCCCCACTCTAAAAAGCTGGCACCTCCAAGTCTGCCAGATGGGGATCTGGACAGGGAAATTCTGACTTTAAGTGTGAATGATGGCACCCACGTACCCACGTCCGGCTAGAATACTTAATCAGGGTGGGGGAGCCTTTGATCAGAGTATTCCCTGTAGACACACTGTCGCCCCCTGGCCATTAACATACCTCATGGCCAGTAACTTTCGCGGGCTTTACAGTAGGTATGAATATACATTATATATTTCACAATCTTTCACAATCTTTATACCTAAATATAATCAGTTCGGTGGGTCTGAGCCGGCTGAAATTTGCCATGTCCACCTTTACATGGTGGTCAAATCTCAGCTTCGTATGACCAACCGAACCAGAGTTACAACTTTCACCTTTAATTCCCCATAGGGAACAATTGGGTTTTCTCCGCCATTGGAGTCAATGGGAGCAACCAGACTTTACACAGTTAACCATACTCCGCTCGGTTGATCGGAGAGGACTGGGAATTACCATGCAATCATGCCGGAGCAATGACTGCAGGTTGGCCAAACTCCAGTCCTCTAGCCCTTACCGAACCAGAGATAATGGTTTCAGGTTTATTCACTTTTACACTTTGCGTTTTAAAACCTAGCGGCTTTCTCCCTCATGACGGCCAATGGCGGTGACCTCAACTTTACAAATTAAATACTCTACATTCGATTAGTCTGAGAGGGCTGAAAATTGACATGCTATCATGCCGAATGCATGACTACCAGGTGGCCAAATTCCATCTCTCCAGCTATCAACGAACGGGAGATAAGTACATCAGGTTTTCACAATTTTACACTTAGCTGCTTTAACATAGCTGCTTTTCTCTGCCATTGTGGTCAATGGCGGCGACCCGCGTGGCAGGCGCGAATCTTTCTCGTGGCCATTGTGTGTTGTACCCTGTTGGGGTCGAGTGAGGGGGTCCCCACGAGCTAGGGGCAAAAATTATTTTAGTACTAGCTGCCCCAGAACCGTAGTTACCAACTTTAATTGATGGTGAACTTGGCCGTAACCGAGTTTCCACAGCAATTTACGATCAAAGCTCTTTCTTTGAGGTTGTAACTATTTTCGTATACTGCGGTTTGGCCGGCAGCCAACTCAGTTCCTGGAGAGCGGACTCGAGGTATTCCCATTGAAATGCATTGCGGCATTCATTTCAATGGGGAAGCTCCGCTCTTCCTCTCGGGCTCCACCTGCTGGTCTTCTTAGGTATGGGGCCATAAACCTTGAAATCTCCATAGACTTCTATGGAGCTCCAATGGCGACCTATGGGACAGTGTTGCAAATGGGGGATGAAAAGGCAGGAAGGGGAACTAAGGGTAAACATACCAACACAGTTAACCCTTTCCCTCCCGACCTTATCCCAGTGTATGTGCTTGGTGTATATACTGTAAGGGTCAAAATATATGTAATCAACGAAATACATACAACCAAAAGGGGGAAACACATATTATACTGAGGCAGGGGAATAAAAACACATTAAACCATTTTTATAGTTAGCCCCTCGCCTCCCACACTATGGTAGGGATGGCCAGCTGGTGGGTAACCCCTTTATTACCAGGCCAGCCACTTCCTCTCGTGACAGGTATGTTATACAGTAATTGTCTATGGTAGCCAAATCCTACTTTAAACCACCACATACAGTACAGCACTGTAGTAGAAAGATACTTTTTATTAACAAAGGGCTTTGCCCGAAACGCGTCAGAGTTACATTTTTTGCCCTATCTTTGGATGTCTCTTTTGCTCACTCCCTGTAACGCATAGCTCACCACAAACGAAACGCGACCGCGGTGCTGAGGCAGAGAATTGAGTAATGCTGACCCACAGACACGTGGGCGCCTACAATGTAGAGTAGTCGTTCAGGCCAGGTCAGGATTGGAGATTTGATATTAATGAGGTACTTGCCGGATTCAGGAGAGGAGATTTGCGGATTGTCGAGGTGCGTAGCCAGGTTCAGGGTTGGAGAGTAGCGGATCGTCAAGGTCCGTAGCCAGGTTCAGGGTTGGAGAGTAGCGGATCATCAGGGTACGTTGCCAGGTTCAGGAAAGGAGACTGGAGAATGGTCAACACAAGCCGAATCAGGAGTAGAGAGAAGCGGAGTCCAAGTAACTAGCAGGGTTCAGGCAACAAAGGGTTAATCAGGCAGACAAGGCAAGGTATCAGGAGCCGGATGCAGCAAGGCACGACGTCACACTGACTATGCTCAGCAAAGGTAAGCTGCAATTAAAGGGTATATAAAGGAG
Source organism: Ascaphus truei (assembly GCF_040206685.1). Lineage (NCBI taxonomy): Eukaryota > Metazoa > Chordata > Amphibia > Anura > Ascaphidae > Ascaphus > Ascaphus truei. The sequence continues at coordinate 95,448,910 of NC_134485.1, forward strand.
GAGGCTCCAATTGCCAGCATGGGTGGAACCAGGAAGTGGAACCTAATAGGCTGCTGGTGCACACAGGTGTGCCCTATGATGCAACCTGATCAGGTAGGAGGTTGCTTGCAGCCCGCGCGTGTCAGAGAGGTAAGAGGCAGGGCTTAGAGCATGTGATACTCCCATGCCGGTTCTGCGAGACGTCAGAGCGGGGGCGGAGCTTGGAGCATGCGTCACTGCCACATTGGTACTGTTGATCAACAGAGCGTGGGCGGGGCTTACCGCGTGCGTCAGCGGGGAGGCTGGATGAGCACCCGAAGTGTACAACCAGGCGAGGGGCAGGGCCAGGGTCCACAGATGCCGGAAACAGACTGCGCAAGATCCGTGCGCGCACGCGTCACAGGACCAGAGGAATGCGCATCATGTGTGTCTGTCACCGGAGGACCAGTGAGGCGAGGAGATGGTCCTTGGCCACCAGGATGGTGAATCCTCACAGTACACCCCCCCCCCTCTAGGAGCGACCTCCAGGCAACTCCACGATGGCATGTCCGGATATTTCGTATGAAAGGTGCGCACCAGTCTGGTTGCGTGAACCCGGTGGCTGGGTATCCAGGTCCTTTCCTCTGGGCTGAAACATTTCCAATGCACTAGATAGTTCAGTGATCCTCTGGGGATCTTGGAATCCAGAATGGATTGGATCTCATATTCAGTTTGATCTTGGACCATAAGCGGAGATTTAGAAGGAACAGAAAATGTATTCGAAACCATGGGTTTGAGAAGAGATACCTGAAACACAGAAGGAATCTTCATAGCGGATGGGAGGGCGAGACGGTTTGCAACCGGATTGATCCTCTCGGAAATAGAGTAGTGTCCAAGAAATCTGGGTGCAAATTTCATAGAAGGAACCTTGAGCCTGATATTCTTAGAAGAGAAAATGTTCACAATGTTCAGCGTTCCTCGTGATATGGAAAGATATGATAAAGAAAAAGAGCAATATAGTGAAGTGCGTTCACATAATAATTTCAGCACATAGAAGTGGTAAGATATGCACTTACTTAAAAGTGCCTATACCAGGCACGTAACTGTATCTTTTGAAGACAATTCACCTCTGTTTTGGCAATAATAATTTCAAGAGGGACTTCTTTTGTAAAAGCTCCAGCTTTATAAAAAATCAGGTACTGATTAAACACATGACAGTGTAAAAACAAATAGAGACAGACCAGTTACTGTGTTTTACTCCGGTTTCTGCGACATCCACCGCCGATCCAGCCGGCATTCTACATCACTTCTGGTCTTTGGTGTTACACCGTAACTGGTCCTCCCGGCAACCCTACGCGTTTCAAAGGTGGTCCTTCTTCGTCAGGGGTAAGTATGGTATATCCTGGTGTTCCTTTCTTTTATACCGCTCTCCACAATGTTATATGAAAAACTTTAATTATAACTTAAAATGCGCAAATGAGGTAACATATAAAGAAGGCATATAGGACCATTTTTTTCCTAGCCAAAGTAAAGGCAATTATGTACAAACATTTTTTCAGTTAGTTAATAAAGAATTTGAAAAATTACAAACTAATGATGGTAAAATAAAACACAATTTAACTAAGGAAGAAATTAATGCATTAGAAAATCTATCCAAAAACTCCAAAATAGTAATAAAAAGTGCCGACAAAGGGGGAGGGGGTTGTTTTAATGGACAAAACAAGATATGATGAGGAAGCATTAAAAACTTTGGGGGATAATATAACATATATGAAGTTGGAATATAATCCAACAGAACAATATAAAAATGAACTCCAAAAGCTCCTCAAGGAGGGTAAAAATAAACTTATCCTATCCGAATCAGAATACAATTTTCTAAATATAGATAACCCCAATGTCGCAGCATATTACTTTCTAGCAAAAGTGCATAAAGACCCAATAAACCCGCCAAGTCGCCCTATAATATCGGGCATAAATTCAATAAGTTCTAATCTATCCCAGTACATAGACCATCAATTACAAGGATATGTTCCAAAATTAAAATCCCATATAAAAGATAGTATGCATATTATCAATTTATTGCAATCTGTAGAATGGAAAGAGGGGGATATTCTAGTGACGTGCGACGTTGCTTCTTTGTATTCTAATATAAATCACCAAAAGGGATTGGAAGCAATTAAATACTATCTGGATATGGATCTGGAACTACATATTGGTCAAAATAAATTTATACTAGATAGCATACACTATATAAACACATAATTATTTTATTTTTAATAATCAGTACTACCTGTAGTTAGTATTAACCGCGATGGGTACCAGGTTTCCACCCAGTTACGCTAACCTGTTTATGGGCAAGTGGGAGGAGGATGCCTTATGGACGGGGGGCGTTCTGGGTGCAGACCTGGTACTGTAAAAGCGGTTCATTGGTGATATTATAATCATCTGGCGTGGAGGTCAAGATAGATTAAACAAGTTTTTGGAACAAATTAAAATTAATGATCTAAATCTAAAATGTTCATATAAATTCAGTACATTAGAAATAGAATTTTTAGATCCTTGTGTCTTTATAGATGAACATAGAATCAAAACTTGTACTTTTATAAACCAGTGGACTGCAATATTTACATTCTATCATCTAGTAACCATCACAATAGATGGCTTAATAATATCCCAAAAGGGGAATTTAAGAGAATAAGGCGTAATTGTACAGATGATGGTGTGTTTCTACAGCAGTCCAAAATACTTACCAACCGATTTGTGGAAAGGAAATATAATAACGAACTTATTGTAAATGCAAAATTAGAAGCTTTAAATACAGCTAGAGATGATCTATTGAAAAATAAAAACATAAAAAGCAATAAATTTGATGAAAAACAGTAACATTCATTACACAATTTAATTCAGAATATAAAAAAATAGAACATATCCTTAAAAAATACCACTATATCTTAAAAGAAGATTCACTGTTATGTGATATTATAACAGAAAAACCAAACATAATATACAACAGGGCAGATAATATTAAGCAACGTATTGCCCCAAGTATCCCTAGGGGAGAAACAAAAATTAATAACTGGCTTAACAAATACCTACCATTAGGTTTTTATAAATGTGGCAAATGCATTTATTGCAAATGCAGCTGCCCAGGAAAATAATTGACATCAACTCAAACAAAGAAAACTTTCAAAATTAATACATTTATAAACTATACAGAACACCTAGAAGCTCATATTAAACCCCCAAAATACCCACAACATATATATAAGCATATACGTTTCACAGAGGAGTGCTACTGTGCATGGCAATATATATATTTAAAACCAGAGACATAACATAAAACACAGACAAAGCTCAGTGCACATCCAGAAAAACTTATATACGGTACAGTGCCTAAATATACATGTATAAATAGCTAATAAATAAAATGGTCTTTTAGTTTAACATTTTGGCCAAATTGTTGTGAGCCCTGGAGCCAACTGCACGGCAGACCACGTTTCAAGGGTCCCTACACTAATATAGATTCTTAATAACCTGTGCATTGCCAGGAAGAATGATTTATAATAAATCTGTCTGTGTTTTATGTTATGTCTCTGGTTTTAAATATATATATTGCCATGCTCAGTAGCACTCCTCTGTGAAACTTATATGCTTATATATATGTTGTGGGTATTTTGGGGGTTTAATATGAGCTTGTAGGTGTTCTGTATGTTTTATAATTCTTGTTCAGCTAGTCTTAGCTGATTGGAGGGTGGCAACCTCCTACCTAATTGAAGCTCACTCCCTCCCACATTTAAATGGTTAAAAGCTCACTCCATGGCATCTCCCACTCTCAGGGGAACTTGCCTGCTTACAGTGTGATTGTGACAAATCTATTACAGAGTGCTTTTCCTGGTAATGTACAGGTTAATAAAAGCTTCAATCAGACTTAGAACTTTTGAAACTAATATTGACAGATTTATTATAAATCATTCTTCCTGACAATGCACGGGTTATTAAGAATCTATATTAGTGTAGGGACCCTTGAAACGTTGTTTGCCGTGCAGTTGGCTCAAGGGCTTACAACAATTTGGCCAAAATGTTAAACTAAAAGACCATTTTATTTATTAGTTATTTATACATGTATATTTAGGCACTGTACCGTATATACATTTTTCTGGATGTGCACTGAGCTTTGTCTGTGTTTTATGTTATGTTTCTGGTTTTAAATATATATATTGCCATGCTCAGTAGCACTCCTCTGTGAAACTTATATGCTTATATATATGTTGTGGGTATTTTGGGGGTTTAATATGAACTTGTAGGTGTTCTGTATGTTTTAAAATTCTTGTTCAGCTAGTCTTAGCTGATTGGAGGGTGGCAACCTCCTACCTAATTGAAGCTCCCTCCCTCCCACATTTAAATGGTTAAAAGCTCACTCCATGGCATCTCCCACTCTCAGGGGAACTTGCCTGCTTACAGTGTGATTGTGACAAATCTATTACAGAGTGCTTTTCCTGGTAATGTTCAGGTTAATAAAAGCTTCAATCAGACTTAGAACTTTTGCAACTAATATTGACAGATTGATTATAAATCATTCTTCCTGGCAATGCACAGGTTATTAAGAATCTACAGTATATTAGTGTAGGGACCCTTGAAACGTGGTCTGCCGTGCAGTTGGCTCAAGGGCTAACAACAATGTGGCCAAAATGTTGAACTAAAAGACCATTTTATTTATTAGTTACTAGCTGAGAGACCCGGCGTTGCCCGGGATGTGAAGTGTGAATAAGTATGTGTAAATGTTGTATTGTAAAATTGTAAGCTAATGTGAATGTTATGTAATATTTGTGAAAAGTGTATTTGTAAAACAACAACAGTAGAAAGCACATGTACTGTATATGAGGGCAATTTTGGTAAGTGTATGTTAGTTGTTACGGTTGTTAGTTGTGAAAATGTTAGTGTTGGAAAGTGTTGGTGAAAGATGGTTATGTGAATTTTTGATAGTAGTAATGGTGAAGTGTGTTGTTGAAATTAATGTAAAGAAAAGATGAGTGTGGGGGGGTTAATGTTGGGATCACACAGCGCTGTTGCCTGGGGGGGGGTTAATGTTGGGCTCACACAGCGCTGTTGCCTGGGGGGTTGGGGGGGTTAATGTTGGGATCACACAGCGCAGTTGCCTCGGGAGGGGGGGGGGTTAATACCCCCCTCCCCACATGCCCCCCCTCCCCGGCGGGGGAACAGCCAGTGGCAAGGCAGGCTGCCTCGCGGCGCCGAGTGGCCAAGATGGCGGCGGCCGGAAGTAGAGGTAGGGGGGGGTTGTCACTGGCGCGGAGTTGCGCTGTCCCCGATCACGGTGGCTGCCTCCCTGGCACTGGCCGCCGCCACTGCTCCATGCACCTCACAGACCTCAGCTGCGGCCACGTGCGGTGTCCATTGGTGATGTGAGTATCACACAGCGCTGTTGCCTGGGGGGGGTGGAGGGGGGTGTGTGGTGTCCGTTGGAGAGGTGAGGATGAGACAGTGCAGTGAGGTAAAGGGGAGGTGTGTTGGCAGTGTAGGCCGTGATCTCCGGAGGAGCTGCGGCCACGTGCGGTGTCCGTTGCTGATGTGAGGATCATTCAGCGCTGCTGCCTGGGGGGGGGGGGGTTAATGTTGTTTCTGTGTGGTGTGATCTCCGGAGTAGCTGCGGCCACGTGCGGTGTCCGTTGGTGATGTGAGTATCACATAGCGCTGTTGCCTCGGGGGGGTTGATATTACCTCGGGGGGGTGTGTGCGGTGTCCATTGGAGAGGTGAGGATGAGACAGTGCGGTGAGGTGAAGGGGAGGTGTATTGGCAGTGTAGGCCGTAAGAGGCGGTGTGAGCGTGCGGTGTGTGTGGTGTTGTGTGAGGGTGTGGAATGTTGCAGTGCTGAAAGCAATAAGACTGGTACCTGATTGTGCAGTTCTGTCGTGGTAGCAGGAGGTCAGGGTTTTCTGGGTTGAGAGCAGTGAGGGTTAGGTGGAAATCTCAGGGTTAGGTGCAAATCTCTCAGAGCAGTGAGGGTTAGGTGCTGGCAAGCGTTCCCAAAACTCAGTGAGTGAGTGGTGGGAGAGTGTGTCAGTGGTGTAGGTCAGTGAGGGGTGGGACAGTGTGGCAGTGGTGTTGGCCGCAGACCAATGAGAGTTGTGCGGGGGCGGACCGCAGACCAATGAGAGGTGTGCGGGGGTGGGCATGGCCTGAGGCGGAGTGACAGGCCAAAGGTGCAATCAGATTGTCCATAGGGACACAGGAAGATGCAGACAGGCATACAGTGCTTTCACTAATATATAATAAGATTTATACATCTATATTTAGGCACTGTACCGTATATAAGTTTTTATGGATGTGCACTGAGCTTTGTCTGTGTTTTATGTTATGTCTCTGGTTTTACATTTATAAACTGTAATAGTAAGGGAGCTGTATACCTCTTGGTGTGTCCCTGTAACTTACAGTACATTGGACGCACCAAGAGGTATCTGAAACAACATATAGGAGAATATTATTTAAATATAAAAAAAGGTCTTGAAACACACAGTGTTTCAAATCACTTCAAACAATACCACTCATGTAACCCAGAGGGTCTAAGATTTATGGTAATTGATCAAATTGAATTAACTAATAGAGGGGGAGATCTGGTTCAAAAAATATCCCAAAAAGAAACACTATGGATTCATAAATTAAAAACACTAATACCTAGAGGGCTAAATATCAATATCGATCTGGGATGTTTTCTCACATAGGAATTCTCATAGTTCTTTATTTTTATGAGATCTTTCTTGATAAATCTTTATTATTCTATAAATTGTTTCGGGAAGCACTTTATAACACAACTTTAATTAAATAATTTATTATACTGTATGTTAGTCACATAAATTCATAAAATTATATATTACACATTTTAATTATTAGTTCACTTAAATAATTATTCAAATGTATCACTCTAAATATGTACAAGTTAATTTTGTAGCACAAAAATATAAGCTTAAACTTCCTCACATATTTTGAAGTACCCTATTTCCTCAATTCTAAGACGCCATCGATTCTAAGATGCACCCTTGATTTCATAAAAAAAATTGGGGGAAAAAAAAAAACCACACACCATATTAAATGTGCAGAATTTTTTTTCTGGGGGAATTGAGAGGGAGAGACAGAGAGAGGGGGGAGATGGGAGGGGGTAGAGAGGGGAGAGAGAGGGGGGGAGAGAGAGAGAGGGGAGAGAGAGGGGAGAGAGAGGGGAGAGAGAGGGGAGAGAGAGAGAGGGGGGAGAGAGGGGAGAGAGAGGGAGGGGGAGAGAGTGGGAGGGGGGAGAGCGAGGGAGGGGGGAGAGAGAGAAGGAGGGGGGAGCGAGAGGGAGGGGGAAAGAGAGGGAGGGTGGTGATAGAGAGAGAGGGATGGAGGGGGGGAAGAGAGTGAGGGAGGGGGGACAGAGGGAGGGAGGGAGTGAGGGAGGGGAGGGAAGGGGGAGAGAGAGGGAAGAAGAGAGAGGGAAGGGAGAGAGAGAGAGGGATGGGGGGAGAGAGATAGGGAATTGGGGAGAGAGTGAGGGAAGGGGGAAGGGGGGGAGAGAGAGAGGGAAGGGGGGAGAGAGAGAGGGGGAGAGAAAGAGGGAAGGGGGGAGAGAGAGAGAGGGAAGGGGGGAGAGAGAGAAAGAGGGAAGGGGAGGAGGCAGAGAGAGAGGGTAGAGAAAGAGAGAGAGGGGAGAGAGAGAGGGGGGAAGGGAGGGAGAGAGAGGGGGGAGGAAAGAGAGAGGAGGGAATGGGGGGAGAAAGGGGGAAGAGGGGGGAGTGGGGGAAGGGGGTGGAATGGAGGGAAGGAGGGGAGAATGGAGGGAAGGGGGGAGAATGGAGGGAAGTGGGGAGAATGGAGGGAAGGGGGAGGGGGAGATAGATAGGAGGGGGAGAGAGATATGGGGGGGAGATAGGGGGGAAGGGGGGGGAGAGATAGGGGGATAGGGGGAGAGAGATAGGAGGGTAGGGGAGAGGGAGAGAATGGAAGGACACACAGAGACACACAAACACAGAGACACACACACAGAGATAGACACACAGAGATAGACACACAGAGATACACACACAGAGATACACACACAGAGATACACACACAGAGATATACACACACACACACACACACACACACACACACACACACAGAGAGACACACACACACACACACACACACAGACAAACACACACCTCCTTCTGCACATGCAGTTCACACAGAGATTTGACAGGGGGGAGGAGGGGGGCTGCTGTGTCCGGCTGCTGTGAAGACAGAGCCATGATATCTCTGCACGGAGGGGAGGGGGGCTGTAAACAGCTATGCTGTTTGCAGAACTCAGAAGATCGGCTGCATCTCCAGCATATCTCTCTGCACGATGGGGAGGAGGGGAGCCGTGATCGCAGACATTTTTGCTGCACACAGAAGGCACACCGACAGGCATCTCCAGCAGCACCCCCTGGCTGTTTTTCCCCCCCAGTACATCGATTGTAAGACGCAGTCCTATTTCAGCCACGTGAAAAAGGGAAAAAAACTGCATCTTACAATCGAGGAAATACGTATTATGAATAATTAGCTGCGATCAGGATATCATTACTATCAAAATTGTCTCCTAAATAGTTTTTTTGGAATATTCTTATATTAGAACATTTTATTTTCAGATATGTGTATTTTATTGTAACATTTAAATGGTCCTATATGCCTTCTTTATATGTTACCTCATTTGCGCATTTTAAGTTATAATTAAAGTTTTTCTATAACATTGCGGAGAGGGGTATAAAAGAAAGGAACACTAGGATATACTATACTTACCCCTGATGAAGAAGGAGCACCTTTGAAACACGTAGGGTTGCCGGGAGGACCAGTTACGGTGTAACACCAAAGACCGGAAGTGACGTAGAATGCCGGCTGGATCGGCGGTGGACGTCGCAGAAACCGGAGTAAAACACAGTAACTGGTCTGTCTCTATTTGTTTTTAAACTGTCATGTGTTTAGTCAGTACCTGAACTTTTATAAAGCTGGAGCTTTTACAAAAGAAGTCCCCCTTGAAATTATTATTGCCAAAACGGGGGTAAATTGTCATCAAAAGATACCGTTACGTGCCTGGTATAGGCACTTTTAAGTAAGTGCATATCTTACCACTTCTATGTGCTGAAATTATTATGTGAACGTACTTTACTATATTGCTCTTTTTCTTTCTCACATCTTTCCATATCACGAGGAGCGCTGAACATTGTGAACATTTTTGCTACTGCTGGGAATTGGGAACAATTCAAGTGTTCAAGCTGCACCACATCAACGTATCTCTAAAAGTTTGGACTTTATATATGTTAGAGCGCTTTCTATCTTTGCTAAAATATTCTTAGAAGAGAGCCAGACCTTGTCGCCAGGTTTGAAGTCCAGAGCTTGTTTGCGATGGCGGTCTGTCTGCATCTTCTGTCTGTTGACCGCTTGCCTGATATTAACCTGGATATTTTTCCAAAGGTCCTGTAGTTCTTTGACCCTCTCATCTGCAGCTGACTCCCTGAGGAATGTAATACCATAGGAAGAGTGGATGGGTTACATCCATAATTGACAAAGAAGAGAGATTCTAAAGTGGAACCACTGCGTGCGTTGTTATGAGCAAATTCGGCCCAGGGTAGGAGTTCAGCCCAGTCATCTTGCGAGTCTGACACCAAACAACGTAAGTATTGTTCGAGCGATTGATTGGTCCTCTCCGTTTGACCATTGGTCTGTGGATGGTATCCTGAAAAAAATGGAGGGTTATACCGATCTGAAGGCAGAAAGATCGACAGAACCGAGAAAAAAACTGAGAGCCTCTGTTAGAGACAATCTCCGTGGGTAATCCGTGTAAGCGAAAAATCTCCTTTATGAAGACCTCGATTATCTGGGGGAGTTAGTAAGACCCTTGAGGGGTATGAAGTGAGCCTGTTTCAAGAATCGGTCCACTACCACAAGAATTGTGTCCATACCCTTGGAGATAGGTAACTCAACAATGAAATCCATGGACAAGTGTGTCCAAGGCCGGTCAGGAACAGGAAGAGGCTAAAGAAGACCCGAGGGAGAGGTTCTGGGTGTTTTAGTCCTAGAACAAGTGGGGCACGCAGCTACGAACTTTTTAACATCCTTTTGCATCTCTGGCCACCAAAAAGTCAGAGAAATAAGATCCAGTGTCCTCTTGATGCCAGGATGGCCTGCAGACCTGGAAGAATGACTCCATTCGAGAATCTTTTTTGGACAAATGTGAAGATACGGTCCTGAGGAGGCGAGATGCCATGAGGAATATGACTTTGTTGGCAAACAATGTCCTTGAGAGCACCAAATGAAGAGGCCGAGAGAATACATTTGGGAGGAAGAATTGGTTTCTGCTGATCTTCAGAATTATCGTCCATAGAGAATTGGTGGGATAATGCATCAGCTTTGATATTTTTTGATCCAGGAAGATAGGAAATTATAAAAAATGAATCTAGAAAAGTATAATGACCATCTAGCTTGACAGGCTCTGAGGCGACGTGCTCCTTCGATGTAAAGTAAGCTCTTGTGATCTGTGAGGATCGTAATGGGATTGTCGGAACCCTCCAGGAGGTGTCTCCATTCTTTGAGTTCTAGTTTAATGGCCAAAACTTCTTGGTTCCCAATATCGTAGTTGCATTCAGCTGAAGAATTTTTTTTCGAAAAGAAGGCACATGGATACAACCTGGACAAATTATTCTTTCTTTGGGAGAGAACCACGCCTACCCTGACATCGGAAGCATCAACTTCGAGAGTAAACGGAAGTTTGGGATCCGGATGAATGAGAAACGGGGCAGATACAAAAGCTTTCTTGAGAAGAGCAAAAGATTGAAGAGCCGCTGGAAGCAAAGAGGCCGGATCAGCTCCTTTCTTGGTTAATGCGGTCAAAGGAGCTACACTGGCGACACACTTTATTCGAGCTCGGCTAGTCCCACGAATTCGGGTATACTCGGGTTTATTGAGGTTTGTGACTGTTTTCTGCCCGAGTGCATTGCGTTATTTTCCAGGCAGGGATTGAAGCATTTTATTCCCGCTGGCTGCAATACTGCACAGTATATATATATATATATATACTGCATTACAATTCATGAATTTATGCCATCTGGTAGACACGCGAAGCATTGCAGCCTATTAAATCCTAATCATTATCATTTAAAAGATCAGCCGCCCGTCAGCCAGGCATGAACCATGGCTGGGAAGGCAAACGCAACGGGGCTTGTCTGAGGTGAGGAGCGGCGCATTCCAGGTATCTGCCAGGTACATACTGGGTATTTTCTCGAATAAAGTGTGTCGCAGCAGTACTAGAAAGATTTTTTTTGGATGAATCGACGATAATAATTAGAAAATTCAAGAAAGCGTTGAATGGCCTTAAGAGTGGTAGGTTGAGGCCAATCCAGAACTATCAATCATAAAATCAATTTGTGATTCTGGTAAGCTACCATCTTCCTGTAGAACATTCCTCACTGCTTCACATCCCTGTGTGTGTTCGATGATGGTGTAAAGCGAAGCAACGTCGCAAGTAGCTAGTATATAATGGTTTTCCCATTTTATCCCACTGAGGAGATTGAGTATGTCAACTGTGTCCTTCAGATAGGCCCTTTGTTTGACTACATGAGGTTGTAATATGTAATAAATGCTTTACACCATCATCGAACACACACAGGGATGTGAAGCAGTGAGGAATGTTCTACAGGAAGATGGCAGCTTACCAGAATCACAAATTGATTTTATGATCGATAGTATAAAATTCATATTAGAGCACAATTATTTTTGGTATGCACACACTTTTTATTTACAGAAATGTGGGACGGCGATGGGGACGAGATTTGCACCAAGCTACGCCAATCTGTTTGTTTCAGATTGGGAAAAACATAACATCTGGAAGGAGGGTGAGCTTGGTGCGGATCTTGTCCTCTATCGCCGCTACATAGATGATATTATTTTTGTTTGGATAGGGGGTGAAGACACTTTGTTAAAATTTATTGACAATATGAATGTCAATACTTACAACCTAAAATTCACGAGTGAATGGAGTCACCAACAAATTAATTTTTTAGATTTGAATATATATATTGAAAATGGAGCAATAAAAACAAAGACATATTTCAAAGAGATAGATAAAAACAATTTTATTAGAAGAGACAGTTGCCATTTACCAAGATGGATGGATAATGTCCCATCCAGTCAATTTACCAGAATCAGAAGAAATTGTACAGACATTGAACAATACCATACTCAATCAGAAAAAATAAAGGACAGATTTCTGGAGAAACAATATTCTGAGGAAAAAATAGAACTAGCTAGGAAGAAGGCTGAGAGAGTGCAAAGAGGCGATTTACTGATACCCAAACAAAAAGACACAGCTAGAAACAATAAATTTGACTATGCATTCCTGACAGGATACAGCAGAGATGCCGGGGAAGTGAGAAAGATTATTACAAAACACTGGGAGATTCTCAAAAATGATCCCATTTTGGGCCCTAACATTCCAGAGAAGCCCAATGTAATCTTCACCAAAGCAAGCAACCTTAAGAACAAACTAGCCCCCAGTGCACTCAGGGACAACAAATCTAAGGATAATGTATGGTTGAACAAAAAAGGTTTTCATGGCTGTTCCACCTGCAGGGCATGCCGGTTTAAATCATCTGAACATACCAAGTTCAATTCTAATGTCACGGGTGAAGTTTTTGATATTAACACCTCTATGACTTGCAGAACAGATCATGTAGTTTACATGATAGAATGTACATGCAAGCTACAATATATTGGCAAAACAATCAGGCCTATAAGAACTAGAATCATAAAGCACCTTAGTGGCATTAGTAGGAAATTAACCAACCACAGTATCCCCAATCATTTCACTGAATTTCATGGTGGGGAACCGACAGGCTTAACCTATAAAGCCATTGAACATGTATTACCTCATTGGAGGGGAGGTGATAGGGGTTTAGAACTTTTAAAACGGGAAACCTTTTGGATTCACCGTCTTAAAACACTAGCCCCTAGAGGATTAAACGCTGAGATAGACATCACCCCTTTTTTGAATTAAATATCAATATGTATACTAGGTTCTGTAGGAGTTAAGTCTCGCCTCTGCTCTCCTGTTGCTCTCACCTGCTTTTCGTTTCAGATCTACCTCCAAGAATGGCTTTCTGTCTCGGACACCTTTATGTATAAATATGTCTTTGCATATCAGCTATGTCCATTGTCATTCACTTTACATGCACCATTTATTGTAAATGATATGTCACTAGAGTCTTTTGCTTATTAGATCACCCTCACGCCATCTTCTTGATCACTGCAGCACAAATATATTATTTTAATATTTTTTAATATTTTTTATTCATTTTTCTATGTGTGATTAGGAATTATAGTACCATTATTCCCACCCTTAATATTATGGGTCAAGTACCCTGGAATGTGTCATAGAGTGTCCATAGGATTGCTCTCTTCAATTTTTTGCCTTTTTGATGAACCATGACACCTTTTGAATCAGAGCCTCATTAGTCTCTTTTTGACCTGTGACAAATTTAACACAGACAAGAAGTAATGCCACCATTCTGTTAAATCACACACAGCAATTCTGAATGTAGCAACTTGTCAACTATTCCCTTTAAATTATAGGGTCATTATTAGCATCTATTGTAATATATATCCCTATATTCTCCTCGATCTGTATTATGGCTACACCTAATGTGTATTTGCTATACACACTTTAATATCCATTGTCATATATTGGAATTATGAGCATTTGCCAGGTGACATATCATAAAACCCATTAAGGGCTGAATTGTTGTTGATACCCATTAGAATTTGTTAAACACTATACATGATATGAATAGAATATAATCCCCAAAGTCCTATTGCCACCTATGTACCCAGGTTCATTGGATTAACATTGATTCCAATACCTACTCCCTTGTGCAATCTAGATTAATTGATTGATTTTTTAATTGAATAACATGTATAAATAGCCACCATTAGAACACACAACATACTCCTGACGAAGCCGAGAAACAGTTTGGTAGCTGGGCGAAACGCGTAGAGTTTACCTGCGGACCAATTTTGGTCTTGGAGAGGATCCGTAGAAACCAGCTCTGAATGCAGTGACGTCACACCTTGCAGACGGGCGCGCAGAAGGAAGATCCGGTACAGGACACAGAGCCGCGGAAGCCAGCAGACTGACCAGAAGGAGGCGGTGAGCTGTTTCGGGACACCCTCCATTCACATTATGTGATACATGCTTTTTATCTTTGTGCAAATTGTAAGTGCGCATTTTTATTGTGTTTTCTATATATAAACTTTTTTCATACTGATCGCACTATGTAGTCTTTCCCTCTCTCTATACACATACCGCTGACGGAGTATCGCCTGGGGGGCACAGATCATAGACATCTTCAAGGGTGGCAACCCAATTTGCCAACTGCTTTGAATATACCTTGCTCCTGTGAGTAGAATAGCCATACGAGCCAAGACACTGCTGAAATACTCATCTAATCACATAACGTCTGCACTTATATATATATTTTGTTCTCTTATCTTCCCTTATGCTCCCCCTGGATGTTTTGAGCAATAGTGCAGAAGCAGCAAATACCTTACGGCCAGGTGTATCAAGCACCTTCCGGAACTCCTTGGTGAAGGCAGCGATATCCTGGGTAAGGTCGCATGGGAGAAGCCCAGGCAAGGGCATCATCTATAAGAAGAGACAAAATGTACGCCACCTTGGCGCGAGAGGAAGTGAAGCGGGAAGGGTTCATATCAAATTGGATAAAGCATTGATTAAGAAATACCCAGCACTGGTGAGGGTCACCTCCATAACGATTGGGGGTGGGTAACTGGGGTTCTGGAGAGAAGTGAGGAGAGGACATTGTGGCAGACTCAGGAATTGCAGGAGCAAGAGGAGAGCAAGGTTCCTGGAGAGACTGTGTAAAGGTTCTAAAGTTCTCCTGCAGGGACCGCAAGTTCTGATCACTAGCCACAATCTTTTCTTCAATTCTGGATAGGTAGCTTGCGTATGTGCACAGGACTCTTCCTACCTCAGTGGGGTCAAAGTTTGTGTGGCTGAGCATACTGTAACACGTAGCTCACCACAAACGAAGGGAATTGAGTAACGCTGACGCACAGCCACACGGGCGCGCCTAGAATGTAGAGTAGTCGTCAGGCCAGGTCAGGATTGGAGATGTGAGATTAGTGAGTTACTTGCCGGAATCAGGAGAGGAGAGTTGCAGATTGTCGATGTGCATAGCCGGGTTCAGGGTTAGAGAGTAGCGAATCGTCGAGGTGTGTAGCCAGGTTCAGGATTGGAGAGTAGCGGATCATCGGGGTACGTAGCCAGGTTCAGGATAGGAGACTGGAGAATGGTCAACACAAGCCGGATCAGGAGTAGAGAGAAGCGGAGTCCAAGTAACTAGCAGGGTTCAGGCAACAACGGGTTAATCAGGCAGACAAGACAAGGCAAGGTATCAGGAACAGAATGCAGCAAGGCACGGCATCACACTGACTATGCTCAGGAAAGATAAGCTGCAAGTGAAGGGTATATAAAGGAGGAGGCTCCAATAGCCAGCATGGGTGGAACCAGGAAGTGGAACCTAATAGGCTGCTGGTGCACACAGGTGTGCCCTATTATGAATTGCAGAAAATCTGTCAAGCGCTTCAGTGTGAGGCAGGTCAGTAGATAAGGACACTGGGGTAAGCGTGGGAGAGCTAAGCAGGGTCACTAGTTCAACCTGTGCAGGGGGAAAGGATAACCTCACCTGCTCCTTGGGTTGTGGAACCGCTCTCCTCGCTTCCTCCTGCGTGCCGCCGCCGAGATGCAGGTCAGAGAATGGGTAGAAGTGCGGCGCAACTGCGCATGTCCAAAGAAAGGCTCCCGGATGGCTTGTTCCAAAAAACTTTATTGACACACACCAGGGCTACACCAGCATCTCCGGGAGCCTTTCTTTGGACATGCGCAGTTGCGCCGCACTTGTGCCCTATTATGCAGCCTGATCGGGTAGGAGGTTGCTTGCAGCCCGCGTGTGTCAGAGAGGTCAGAGGCAGGGCTTAGAGCGTGTGATACTCCCATGCTGGTTCTGAGAGATGTCAGAGTGGGGGCGGAGCCTGGAGCATGCGTCACTGCCACGCTGGTACTGTTGATCAACAGAGCGGGGATGGGCTTACCGCATGTGTCAGCGGGGAGGCTGGATGAGCACCCTCATCATACAACCAGGCGAGGGGCGGTCCAGGGTCCGGGTCCGCAGATGCCGGAACAGACTGCGCAAAGTCTTTGCGCTCGTGTGCGTCACAGGACCAGAAGAATGCGCATCTTGTGTGTCTGTCACCGGAGGACCAGTGAGGTGAGGAGACGATCCTTGGCCGCCAGGATGGCGAATCCTCACACCCAAATAAATTAGATTTTATTCAACCGCTGGTGTGCCGTTCTCCCTGCTTCTCCCCATTTGCTGTGCTTCACACATCCCTCCATTGAGGACTCTTCGACTGCTATATACTACAATGTTGGATGCACGCCTGTGAAGCTTTCATTTAATCCAATCGTGAGTTATCCCTTTTGGAGTTCTTTTTGTGCTAGTCACCTTAGTACTGCCTATACTGTATACTCTAAGTAGTCTCTTTAAGTGTGGTGGTGGAAAGGTTTGCATTATCCTTAGGGGTTGTTGTTATATCCGAATACACCATAATTCCCACTTATAGAATTTATGTCTTATTCTCTGGCGACTACTAATATATGAGTCATTGGTTAGTGCTATACTGAGGTGTGTTATATGCTCTCAGCGCCTATAGAGCTTGCACAAGTTTACGTTATCATACTTTTATGATCATCTAGGAACGGCTCACACTAAGGGACATTAAGAAGAACAAGATATGTCTGTTTCCTGTCATATGTTTCTGCTGCACTGATATTTGGACTTTATGGGGCTCGTGCAGAGAGCATAGATAAGGAAATATCGCCATCTTCTGGCGAAAAACTAGCCAGAAATCCTTAAACTCGGGAGAAAATGGCACGATTTTTAAAAGTGCTCTGAAAATTTTTCAGAGCTGTAAAACTCGCCAAACTCGTGGCGAGAACCTGAAACTCGCCATGCTAATATAGCGTTGTATTTCAGAAGCTCCGAATCGCTGGAACACGCCAATATGTGCATTAGTATGGCGAGTTTCAAATAGCCAGGAAAAGTTGGCAATTTGCAGTTTTTTGCCGAAATGAGTTAACGACGTTCCCTGCATAACACCTTCACTAACGGCAAATCTGTGGCTATTTTACAGCCATTTTAAACTTTTTTAACGTTCCTCTCTGCATAAGCCCCACAGTTCGCTTGTTTATGTTGCATGTCTTAGGCAGGTCTGCAACCCCGCCTTTCACCATTATCACCCAGCACACAGCACTTCCACTGCAGCAAGGGATTCTGGGAAATTACATGCAAATGAGCACACAGTGTGTATATATATATAGTAAAATGAAATAAAATGAAAACTGCGCTCATAAATGAATAAAATAATAGTGATGTGATTCAAAATAACTGTGAATACAACCTTGTAGGATGAGGTTTGATGCAGCTGTTCAAACGGAGAGCTCAGCACTCCAGGCTAATACAGAAAACAAGGAAAAGGGAACAGCGCAAAGAAAAACCTCATGGTGTAGTAAATTAAGAAATTCAATTTATATTTAAAAGGGTGAGTATTGCACGTACATCTAGTAAAAAATCACACAGCATGACATGTTTGGGACATGTTACCCATCTGTAGACAACCGTTCGTCAGTGGCAGAGGTTCACATGGATCAGCTCGCCATTGGAGATCACTCAGCAGTGGCAGGGACTCTCCTGGATCAGCTCGCTGATGGAGATCACTCCTAGAGTCTGGCGATATCACCGTGGTCTCCGTTGAGCTCCTTCACTTCCTGACACGTGCGCAATGGCGTCTGACGTCATCAGATGGCGTCCGGTAGTGTCTTAGTGTCTATAGTACGTCACGCTAAATGGCGCTAACCGGCGAGAAAGTCACAGAAGGACAGCAGGTCCCAGGCAGGCAGTGTGATAAAAAGTACCACAGTGGGTATATAGAGCATAAGTAGGGAATGCGCCCACTCCTGGGCGCATTCCCTACTTATGCTCTATATACCCACTGTGGGTATAAATACTCACCCTTTTAAATATAAATTGAATTTCTTAATTTACTACACCATGAGGTTTTTCTTTGCGCTGTTCTCTTTTCCTTGTTTCTAGTTTTGTCTATATATATATATATATATATATATATATATATATATATAGCAAATGTAAATATACTGTATGCTCATTTGCATGTCTTAGGCAGGTCTGCAACCCCGCCTTTCACCATTATCACCCAGCACACAGCACTTCCACTGCAGCAAGGGATTCTGGGAAATGACATGCAAATGGTGCCACTTTTTGCTTCAAAAACCATTTTATACATGGTTCCCTATAGGCTTAAGCTTGCTGCATGGTCACAGCTTTGAGCACAGCCAGGGTTAAGATGCATAGCCAGAAAACCCACCCACAGACAGCTGTTTTGACCTTAATGGGTCTCATCAATGTGGCGTTGGTTAACTGGCTATGCAATGAAGCAATGAGGATGGGGTTTACCATACTTAGTTAAGTTATGGTGAGTAAAAAAAGTGACAAAAACACTCCACAGCAAAGCATAAAGCAAATGAAATGTAAATATACTGTATTCTCATTTGCATGTCTATATATATATATATATATATATATATATATATATATATATATATATATATATATATATATATACTGTATATATATATATATATATATATATATATATATATATATATATATATATATATATATATATATATATATATATATATATATAGACAAAACAAAATTGACCTGGAATTTCATTTGTTATGTCTAGACTGCACACATCTCTTTGATTACTTACTGTATACATTTTATGTTTTTGTTTATGTGTTAAGTAAAAAAAGTGACAAAAACCCTCCACAGCAAAGCATAAAGCAAATGAAATGTAAATATACTGTATTCTCATTTGCATGTCTATATATATATATATATATATATATATATATATATATATATATATATATATATATATATATAGACAAAATAAAATTGACCTGGAATTTCATTTGTTATGTCTAGACTGCACACATCTCTTTGATTACTTACTGTATACATTTTATGTTTTTGTTTATGTGTTATGTGTAAGATAAAAAATCAGATGCTTAGTATGTGCATGGGAAAACCCCTGTTTACTTTGCAGAATAATACACTTTGTGAATCAGTCAAATACCATACATTGGTCTTAGATCAATATAGGCATGGCTCACAGTAACACCTAAGACCCTCTCAGTTACACCAGGTGGGTTATATATGTATATTGTAAGGGAGTAAAGGGTTAACTCCCTCCCTTTGCAGGCAGGCAGACCAACCCCTATATATAGCAGCCAATGTGTACATGATTTACTGCAATCTAGGGGGGCTATGCACTAAGCTCAATGGCTTTGCGTCTGAATAAAAGAAAAAAGCACGTTCGTTAAAAAGTGAGGCCGGAGATGCGATTTACTAAGGCCTTGATGTCAATTTTTTACGTATGTGTTCAAAACAGCCACAGCGTACGTGTTTGTTTTTTCCCCCTGCTAGCGTTCTTAAACTTCACGTTCGGTAGCTGATAGACAAATTAAGCCGCATGTAACATTTGCATGGAGATTTGCCATCTCCATGCAAGGCTGTTACAGGCGATCGTACACTAAATAAATACATTTGAATAATAGTGTACATGAGCAGGGGGTCTCCTGAGCTGAACCGCATTATTTTCTGGTCTGGGGGACCCCTACTTCATGAGGTACAGGCCCCGTTTAGTACTGCCGGTATCCACTGTAATTTTTAAGCTTCCGCGTCACGTGACCGCGAAATGTACATTCAGCAGGGGATACTGGCACCCCATAAAGGGGCCTGTACTCCAGAAGAAGGGGATCCCCGGACCTGAAACCAATGCTGTTCAGCTCCGAAGACCCCATGCTCATTGACAGTATTATAAAAGCAAATGTAAGCATGAATTTTTATATTTGCTCATTTCCACGCTAAGGCAATTATGGTCCCCTGTGGTTCCATTATGTCCCCT
This sequence comes from Ascaphus truei, assembly GCF_040206685.1. Taxonomy (NCBI): domain Eukaryota; kingdom Metazoa; phylum Chordata; class Amphibia; order Anura; family Ascaphidae; genus Ascaphus; species Ascaphus truei. The sequence continues at coordinate 95,468,996 of NC_134485.1, forward strand.
TAGTTTTCTGGGGTATCTGTGGGAGAGACCATGGAAGGAGTGAATCCATTCAATATAATATTGTTGTCAATTACTGTGTGTGTGTCATATTTTTTTTTGTTGGGACATGGTAGTGTAGTGGTTAAATGCGGAAATGCTGACGTCATCACTTTAGGCAATCACATGAAAACAATAGTAATCACACTTGCGGCCAACTATTTTGGAGGGATACCCTATATAAAGCGTCCATTTTTTTCACTCAGTGTGGGTGTTGTTGTGAGGAGAGATAGAGTGGAGTTGGTGGTAGTAGATGGAGAGAGTTGGTGATTTGTTGGCGATTATTGAGTGAGTTGTCTTGTGTTATTATATTTTGTTGATCTACTTATTTGTATTGTTAGTGTGATTGAACTTTTTTAGTGTGTCATTTTTGTTTATATTTGTTTTTTGTGAGTGACTGAAATAGAGAGGATGAGTGGACGTGGGAGTGGACGTGTGAGTGGACGTGGACATGTGAGTGGTGCGGTGGCTGGTGGAGTGGTGGAGCGTGGGAGTGGAGGAGGTGCGGTGGCTGGTGGAGTGGTGGAGCGTGGGAGTGGAGGAGGTGCAGTGGCTGGTGGAGTTGTGGAGTGGTGGAGCGTGGGAGTGGAGGAGGTGCGGTGGCTGGTGGAGTGGTGGAGCGTGGGAGTGGAGGAGGTGCGGTGGCTGGTGGAGTGGTGGAGCGTGGGAGTGGAGGAGGTGCGGTGGCTAGTGGAGTGGTGGAGAGTGGGAGTGGAGGAGGTGCGGTGGCTGGTGGGAGTGGGGGAGCGTGGGAGAGGAGTGAGATGTACAGATACAGTCCGTCCTGCCAGGGCAGGTACATCCCGTGATGATATTCCAGGTGGGGGAGTGCAGGTGGGTGAGGGTAGCGGAAGTACTGGACAGGGAGAGAGGGACACTGTTCACCATACGAACAGTGATGCGGAAGAGGATGGAAGTGATGAGTGGCCATCAACAAGCCAGGCGCGGACGGAGGGCCTAAGAAACCCCCGCTTTACCCATCGCGAAAATGACATTCTGGTTGAAAGTGTCATGGATTCCTATGAACAACTCTATGGATCATTAGCATGTAAGATTTTATTTTCAATTATTCTACAGTGGCGGCCGAGCTGAGTCTTCAGCGGCCGCCACCGCAATGTGCGTTTGATTCATCCTGTTTGAGATCGGGTATCCCCCCAGGACGGAAAGCAGCAACCGGATGGTGGTGATTATTATCACACAATGCCTATTTTATCTGTACCTTTGGTGAGTGCATTTATAACCCCCTTTCCTCCCCTTTCCCTCATTAAATATACAGTTTTACACGATGGGGCATGCGCTCTCTCCTCTTTTTTCCTTTTAGATTCCCTATGGACGTGGTTTGTCCATTCTGAGAGCAGCCGGAGACCCCTTGCACCAGCATCCATTTCTACATTGGACTTTTCATTTGAGGACTGGTTTTTACCCTCTTCTTTCATTTATTTTTGTGTATTCACATGCATTTTCATTGTTTAATGTTTGTTTGTGTATAGTTATCCTTAGTTATTGAGCACAGGCATCTAGTACATTTTTGTGCCATCACAGTATCACAATATTTCTTTGATATTTATTTATTATTTATATATATATATATATAATATATATATATATATATATATATATATATATATATATATATATATATTATATATATATATATATTATATATATATATATATATATATATATATTATATATATATATATGTATATATAAATATATATATATATATATATATATGTATATATATGTATATATATATATATATATATATATGTATATATATGTATATATATGTATATATATGTATATATATATATATATATATATATATATATATATATATTTTTTTATTTTTTATTTTTTTTTATTTGACAAACCATTAGCACATTATTTCTAGATTATTCCCCACACATATCCAGAGGCGCTGATTTTTTCTTTTGTTTGTCTTCATATATATATATATATATATATATATATATATATATATTCGCAGCCGGCACACATAAACATTAGGAAATCCAGATGCTTGTCCCATAGAAAATCATAAAAGATGTATATTACCAGATGATGGTCCAGTAAGGACAGTCAGCACACACGGGTAGAAATGCAAAAGTGTATTAAAACACAAAAACCAACGTTTCGGTTCCTACAAACGGAACCTTCCTCAGGGTACAGTGTTAGAATGAAGACGAAAGTGTATAGGAGAGGAAGGATCCCTAATTGATGCACTCAACTCTACTAATATATACAACAAATAATTTTATTAAAGCAAAAGTAAACATATGAATTGATTAAAACCTAAAGTGTTGCGCTGAAAGAAAACCGTGTAGGGTTTTACTATTGTCGAATGGCATATATATATATATACCAATGCCAGAATATGCTGGCATTGATGCACACACTTAGATCATAGAGGTAAATTCCCAAAGGGACTTGAAAGGGTGAGGAGTGATCCTAATTAATTGAGTGATCAAAGTTCTAATATGCTGAGTGATACCCTATGTTAAATGCATCTCATGCCACTACAGCAGTTGTAGCTCCGATTTTAACTGCTTATGGAGACATGGTGGACGATAATGTGTCTTATAAGCTAATGGAAAGGTTCCCGCAGTGGAGCACAATAGTTGTAAAACAATGACTCTACTCACAGATGCATCCACTGTACTTAGTAACCCTAAGTGTAACCGTGGTCACTGTTGGTCACTCGCTCCTGCTATTCTACAGAGCCAGTACTTGACACCCTAAATTCACCTCTTACTAACTAGTGGACTCCTCAGGGTCATACAGTGTTAGAATGAAGACCACTGCAACTTATACCCCCACCAGTGCACACAAATCATACAATAAACCAATGAGAACACTTCTCAAAACCCCACATGACACATCAAATGGTAGCTAAAACCCAATGTGCCAATTGTAATGCATGTTCTTACTATGTCACTTAGAAAGATAGCCCTGATAGGACAGTCAATGTTTACCCAGACTCAATTAGAATCGTGGCAACACCTACCTTAAATGACTCAATTAAAAGACTGCTGCTCCTTGTTTATCATTTACTGGAAGCCAGGAAGATCCATATGGCACTTATGAGACACCGTATTGTATAAAGAGCACATGTGCAGACTATAGCGTCCCCTGTAGTCATGGAAACCCGCCATGTTATGCAAGGGAAAGCCTCCTGAGTATGCACAGTTCAAATGCCATGTTAAATACAACCAGGTACAGCGCGCGAACCTCGCAGCGTCCCTGATTGTCATGGCAACCCGCCCTACTAAGGAAAGTGTATGCATGGCTGACGGCACCGCAAAAGGCAAAAGCCAATGGCATATGAAGCATAATAATTGCGCCTAACTCAAGTGTATCAAAAGCGTCCATAGCAACCAAACTGTGCCCCATATACATCAAATAACAAACACAGATAATAGCACAATCTATTAGTAGGTTAGACAAATCAAAAACAAGCTATCGTGACCAGTATGAACACCAATGCATAAACACATATCTATCTAAAAAAACTTTTAAACCGTGGGAATAAGATTAGAAAGGGCCCCCCTGCAAGCATTAATGATGATATAAACAGACATAACATGCTGTCAGTCTGAGAAATGTTTTCAATGCTGACACCAATTTCATCCCCCTCGTATGTTTAACCCATGTAATAGATATTATAATTAGTATTGGAAATTTATATTTAGCTATCTCAGCGTATTTATAATAAATATTGCATAATTAAAAATGCAAATATAGTATAATCAATAACCAAGGGGGATGAGTCGTGAAAGCAAATATTTATGTCAAGATAAATAATCAGACAACAGAAGGAGCAATAGAAAGAATAAATAGCCCACAGAATAAAATCAAACACCAAAGTGAAAGGACAAGGTGAAAGCACAATATAATATACAAAGTAATCAATGGATGAAACAAAGTAAAGAAACAGAAAGCCATGCAAAAACAAATGTTAATCACAATATGTCACTTCATAAAAAGCAACCAAATTTAAGGTCCTCATTTAATCCGTGAGGTGCCATTGTCTTTAGATCATAGATGAATCTTGCTTCTTGTTGGAGTAAGAGTTTATCCCTATCTCCTCCGCGAGGTTGTGGCTGGATCTGGAAGATCGGCATACATCGCATAGTTGCCAGGGAATGTCAAAGTAGTTTAAAGTGATGTGCAACTGGTAAAAATTTCAGATCTTCATCCACAGTATAACTTTGTAATGCTTTACTTATTGTTGAGCGGTGTATTGCCATTCTTTCTTTCAACATCCGTGTAGTTTTACCGATGTAGTGTAGTCCACATGGACATTTGATCATGTAAACGACAAATTTGGATTCACAATTAGGGTGATGTTTAATTTTTATCCGAATACCACTTTGTGGATGATTGTATGTTTGACCAAGCTGCATAAACTGACAATTTATACATCCGTGACAGCGAAAGGATCCAGTCTTCTTGTTTAACCATGTATTACTGGGCGCAAACTTATTCATCGGATCTGCATTAGTCAGCATATCTCCAAGATTTGGTCCCCGTCGATAACAAAACAGTGGAGGTTCAGTAAAATACTTCCCTATCCTGTTGTCATTTGATAAAATATGCCAATGTTTTTGGACACTGTTTTTGATGAATCCAGATGCTGTAGTGTATGTACTCACTACATTGAATCGTCCAGCCTCAACTTTTTTATTAATGGGTAACAAGAGTGTGCGTCTGTCAATCTCTCTTACTTTGGACATGGCATCATCAATATCAGTTTTGTTATAACCCCTTTCATAGAATCTTTGTGACATTGATGATAAGGCTTTTTCCGCTTCCTCAGGGTCACTTGTTATTCTTTTGACTCTCAGGAGTTGTGGATAGGGTAAGCCACGTTTGAGAGGTGTTGGATGATGGCTTGATGCCTGTAGTAAGGTGTTCTTATCTGTAGGTTTTAAATAGACCCTAGTAGCAATTATGCCATCAACTTCATAAACCACCGTATCCAAAAAGGTAATCTCTTTGAAGCTAAAGCTCATAGTGAACCTGATTGTAGATGACATAGAATTCAGATAATCCATAAACTCCAGTAAATGTGTATCCGTACCTTCCCATATAACGAAAATATCATCAATGTAGCGATAATATTTCTAATACACTGGGCACGAGGGGCATCGTGTAATATATGCGTATCTTCTTACGAAAATCTCTTTTTTGTCGTGACATGTTTCTTCTAACAGTACCCCTTCCTGCCACAGGATCACCTAGACCCAACACCCACCGATAGACCTTGCGTTCCTTATAGTCTGCTTTGACAAGGCGCAATTTCTCTTTTTTGTATTTAATCAGATTCTCACGGTAGGAATCAATTATTGTTTGGATTTTGTCCGTCCAGTCCGTGTTAATATCTGCAGTCAGGACATCACTATGTCTGGTCATAATGCTATCAATGTCCTTCTTGATTTTTACAATCTCCTTACTGGATTGTTCTATTACAAGTATCGTAAGGTCAAAAGAACACTTATTCAGTTTGGCTATCCATTTCTTACAAAAATCCACATCTGTGCGTCCAATGGTCGGCTGGTTTTTTATTCTAAATCCACGTGGAAGCATCCTCTCTTTATGGTAGTGTGAAAGCGTGACGCCATGGAGATAGTAATCAACCTCCCGCTTTTTTAGTTTAATCAAATCATTATACATACATACTGCTTCAAAGGATTCAACTTATCTAATGCTGGCTATCTCTGCATCACTGTAGCCAGCCATATCTGATAGTGTGGTGAATATCCCAGCGAAGTCCGCAAATTCATCCATATCAAACAGGAGAAATGAGTTACAAAGTAACCCTCAATGTATACAATATAGCTCCAATCCAGAAAAAAGTTCCAATGCTGAGCAAAAGCAAATAAACAAAAGGATAGCAATAGATTGGGTGCACAGTTCATAAAGAATAAAATAAAAATCTATTCACAGCCGGCACACACATAAACATTAGGAAATCCAGATGCTTGTCCCATAGAAAATCATAAAAGATGTATATTACCAGATGATGGTCCAGTAAGGAGAGACAGCACACACGGGTAGAAATGCAAAAGTGTATTAAAACACAAAAACCAACGTTTTGGTTCCTACAAACAGAACCTTCCTCATACAGTGTTAGAATGAAGACCACTGCAACTTATACCCCCACCAGTGCACACAAATCATACAATAAACCAATGAGAACACTTCTCAAAACCCCACATGACACATCAAATGGTAGCTAAAACCCAATGTGACAATTGTAATGCATGTTCTTACTATGTCACTTAGAAAGATAGCCCTGATAGGACAGTCAATGTTTACCCAGACTCAATTAGAATCGTGGCAACACCTACCTTTAAAGACTCAATTAAAAGACTGCTGCTCTGTGTTTATCATGTACTGGAAGCCAGGAAGATCCATATGGCACTTATGAGACACCGTATTGTACAAAGAGCGCATGTGCAGACTATAGCGTCCCCTGTAGTCATGGAAACCCGCCATGTTATGCAAGGAAAAGCCTCCTGAGTATGCACAGTTCAAATGCCATGTCAATGCCAACATGGCATTTGAACTGTGCATACTCAGGAGGCTTTCCCTTGCATAACTCAGCCTGGGAAATAATTGGATTTCTGAAGATACGGCGAAATTCCTTACCCAAAATCATCCAAGGATACCGATGATATACGTTCTTCCAAAAATCCACAAATCCATGACACAGCCACCAGGGAGGCCCCTTATTTCAGCTATGGGATCCCTATGTCACCCATTGTCGCAATTTGTAGATTTTTTCTTGCAACCGCTGGTGGCAGAAATGGATTCATTTATAAAAGATATCACTGATTTTATTGTGAAAATTACAGATCTTCCGTTTACTTCAACAAAGAACTTGTTGGTGACTCTGGACATCTCCTCCCTTTATACCAACATTACACACAAAGAGGGGTTGGAGGCTATAAAGACATGTCTCAATACCTCCAGCAAATACACAGGCCCTCCCACAGAGTTTTTGTTGCTTTTGATTGAGATTATCTTACACAAAAACGTCTTTAAATTTAAAAATTATTTCTTTCTCCAACTAATGGGAACGGCCATGGGCTCGAACATGGCGCCATCATATGCTAATTATATGCTCCTGGTACAGGATCGAGCAATGCGTTTCACCGTGCAAACGGCTTCCTCAGGCTCATACAATGTATGAGCCTGAGGAAGCTGTTTGCACGGCGAAATGCGTTGCTCGATCCCGTACCCATTTGTGTCCCACGGAGGCTTCCGTAGCCAGTTCTCACAGTCGCAACTGCAGCCGAGCAGATCAGTGCCATCTTTCTGCACCCCGGACGCGGGGACGAAGCAACTTGCTGCTGAAGCTTGATACTGGGCTACGTTGGAAAGCCAGGGAGTGTATTATTGTATGTGAGTTCACCTTTTCTTGGATTTTATTTAATAAATGTCATTTTTAAAACCTACATTGAAACCGTGTCTCACTTATCCCCCTTCACTGCTGAATCGGGGAGGGAAATTGCTTGACTACCAGCAACAGAGGAGTGATTTCCTGTTAAAGTCTTGCTTGGGAGCAATTGTCAGTGACCTGTCTGCAACTTCCCTGGATGGGTTAAATTAACCCCAAAGATACCTACCCCACATCTTTACTCACACTGGGCCTTGTGAGTATATATATATATATATATATATATATATATATATATATATATATATTTTATACTCCATTGATCCCCCCACATTTCTTTTTGGACGGGCTAGGACTTATTTCAAAGATACCTATTTCTGTTTGTGCTTACTATCCTATTAGTTCTTGCCCCTTGTCCACCATATTAGAGTTTACATTACAACGTTTTCAGCTGTTTTTGGATTGCATATCTTCTAATCCCTCTCTCCCCCTATTCTTTTTGTTTTTCACGTTTCTACAAGGGCTTTGGATTATCCCTATTCTGGGGTTGAAGCAGAAGGGATCAAAGGGTTGTCTCTAAGTACCTGAAAAAGATCACATTTTTTGGTTTTATTGTTATATATTTAAAGCACTTCCGATCTGCAACTCGAGGTAAGCACCTGGTTCTTTCTCTTTTTTTTATATTTTATCAAATGACAACAGGATAGGGAAGTATTTTACTGAACCTCCACTGTTTTGTTATCGACGGGGACAAAATCTTGGAGATATGCGGACTAATGCAGATCCGATTAATAAGTATGCGCCCAGTAATACATGGTTAAACAAGAAGACTGGATCCTTTCACTGTCACGGATGTATAAATTGTCAGTTTATGCAGCTTGGTCAAACATACAATCATCCACAAAGTGGTATTCGGATAAAAATTAAACATCACCCTAATTGTGAATCCAAATTTGTCGTTTACATGATCAAATGTCCATGTGGACTACACTACATCGGTAAAACTACACGGATGTTGAAAGAAAGAATGGCAATACACCGCTCAACCATAAGAAAAGCATTACAAAGTGATACTGTGGATGAAGATCTGAAATTTTTACCAGTTGCACATCACTTTAAACTACTTCGACATTCCCTGGCAACCATGCGATGTATGCCGATCTTCCAGGTCCAGCCACAGCCTCGCGGAGGAGATAGGGATAAACTCTTACTCCAACAAAAAGCAAGATTCATCTATGATCTAAAGACAATGGCACCTCACGGATTAAATGAGGACCTTAAATTTGGTTGCTTTTTATGAAGTGACATATTGTGATTAACATTTGTTTTTGCATGGCTTTCTGTTTCTTTACTTTGTTTCATCCATTGATTACTTTGTATATTATATTGTGCTTTCACCTTGTCCTTTCACTTTGGTGTTTGATTTTATTCTGTGGGCTATGTATTCTTTCTATTGCTCCTTCTGTTGTCTGATTATTTATCTTGACATAAATATTTGCTTTCACGACTCATCCCCCTTGGTTATTGATTATACTATATTTGCATTTTTAATTATGCGATATTTATTATAAATACGCTGAGATAGCTAAATATAAATTTCCCATACTAATTATAATATCTATTACATGGGTTAAACATATGATGGGGATGAAATTGGTGTCAGCATTGAAAACATTTCTCAGACTGACAGCATGTTATATCTGTTTATATCATCATTGATGCTTGCAGGGGGGCCCTTTCTAATCTTATTCCCACGGTTTCAAAGTTTTTTTAGATAGATATTTGTTTTATGCATTGGTGTTCATACTTCTCACAATAGGATAGCTTGTTTTTGATTTGTCTAACCTACTCATAGATTGTGCTATTATCTGTGTTTGTTATTTGATGTATATGGGGCACGGTTTGGTTGCTATGGACGCTTTTGATACACTTGAGTTAGGCGCAATTATTATGCTTCGTATGCCACTGGCTTTTGCCTTTTGAGGTGCCGTCAGCCATGCATACGCATAGGTTAAACTTTCCTTAGTAGGGCGGGTTGCCATGACAATCAGGGACGCTGCAGGTTCGCGCGCTGTACCTGGCTGTATTTAACATGGCATTTGAACTGCGCATACTCAGGAGGCTTTCCCTTGCATAACATGGCGGGTTTCCATGACTACAGGGGGCGCTATAGTCTGCACATGTGCTCTTTATACAATACAGTGTCTCATAAGTGCCATATGGATCTTCCTGGCTTCCAGTACACGATAAACACGGAGCAGCAGTCTTTTAATTGAGTCCTTAAAGATAGGTGTTGCCACGATTCGAATTTAGTCTGGGTAAACATTGACTGTCCTATCAGGGCTATCTTTCTAAGTGACATAGTAAGAACATGCATTACAATTGGCACATTGGGTTTTAGCTACCATTTGATGTGTCATGTGGGGTTTTGAGAAGTGTTCTCATTGGTTTATTGTATCATTTGTGTGCACTGGTGGGGGTATAAGTTGCAGTGGTCTTCATTCTAACACTGTATGACCCTGAGGAAGGTTCCGTTTGTAGGAACCGAAACGTTGTTTTTTGTGTTTTTTTTTTTTCAACTTAAATTTTATTGAAGGGTCACATGGACATCAGACAATGCATACATTTTTATCCACATCAATATCATAACCGTGTCCAGCGTCCATGCAGTGTAGCTAATCACAAGACATACTGGGGAGACAGACAGACAGATCTAGTCTAAAAAAAGGGGGGGTGGGGAGGGTGGGGGGGATATCTTCTGCTGTGGTTCCGCTGTGGACTCTTTTACTTCCGGTCCATCTCTTACAGGGGGGGCTGGGATTTCCCTGGTTTCACCCGCGCCTCTCCCGCGGGGCTCCTAGTATCTCTTTTTTATCCCATCCGTCTTTTTTTTTTTTGTCTGCGCTGCCGCTCCTAAGGAGAACGCATTTCTCACTATCATTGCCAAATCGTGGACTTTTCTACCCACGGTATGTCTAACTGGGCAAGCCACGGTGTCCAGACTTTTAGATAGTTTTCACCTGTATCATTTACCAGGCTGGTCAGCTTCTCCATCTGACAGACCGTCCAAATTCTGTTCCGAATTGCTGCTATCAATGGAATTGCATTTTGTTTCCAACATGCTGTGATCTCCCCCCGCATCGCCGTTGCGAAGTGAGTTATCAGTTTATGAGCATGTTTGGGTAGGCCTTTAGTCGGTCTTTTTAGGAGGAACAGCCACAGGTCTAACGAGACCTCTACGTCTAGGATTCTGTTCAGCCAATCGTTGATTAGTTCCCAGACCACGGCTATTTTGGGGCAAGACCACAGCATGTGCAACAAGTCTGCTTGCTGTCCGCATTGTCTAGGAAACAATGGGGAGTAACTAGGCAGAAATTTAGCTAATTTTGTGGGGGTGTAGTACCATCTCATCATAACTTTATATGCGTTCTCCCGTAGGGTCGTGCACATGGAGCTTTTGTAGACTGCAGTTGTGATTTTCGTCCACACCTCCAGCTCCAACACCTCCCCCAAGTCCGCCTCCCATTTGGTCATGTAACCTAGTTTTTCCGTCACCGCTGCCCCTGAATCCATTACCTCTTTGTACAACTGCGATATGAGTCCCTTAGTGGTTGTCCCTGAACGACAGAGCTTTTCGAAGTTTGTTAATTGATTTATAGGTTGATGAGCCTGGTAGAATGCTCTGATCTGGAGGTATCTAAAGAATTCAGCATTTGGGATATTTTTATTAGCTTTAAGAATATCGAATGTTTGTATGCCTCTTCTACCCTCCAGATCTGTTAATCTATTAAGGTGGTTAGCTTTCCAGATTGCGAAATTGGTACTGATCATTCCCGGAGCAAATAAGGGATTATCCCATAGGGGGGTCATACCTGATGTTTGATGGGTCAGGTTACATTTAAGTCTCGTGCTCTCCCACACAGAGAGTGAGTTGGCCATTTGGTGTTTGAACGCACCTTTTTGCAGAGCTAAATTAGACTTTTCAGTTCAATTGGAGAACAAATCTCCTTTTCTATCTCGACCCATCGTTTTGAGTCTGGGTGGGTGTGCCATTGCGCAATTTGGCATAATTGTGCCACTTTGTAATAGGCAAACAGACAAGGTACCGCTAGCCCACCTGCCCCCGTTTGTCTTCGCATTATCTGCTTCCCTACTCTCGCTCTCTTCCCTCCCCAGATAAATGTATCTATTTCTGATTGAAGCGCGAGGGTGTTCTTCAATCTAAGTGGCACCGGTAAGGTTTGGTAGAGATAGAGAAGGCGAGGAAGCAGATTCATCTTAATGCTGTGGATCTTCCCTATCCAGGAAATTTTATATGTGGCCCATCGCCGTATGTCCGTTTTCAGGGTGTTTATTAGTTTGGGATAATTGGCCTGGTACAGCAGTTTGGTTGCCTTTGTTACATTTATTCCTAGGTATTTAATTTGCTTCTGCTGCCATTTAAAGTTGAAGTTGAGGGTGATCAGCTTCTCCAGTGGTTTTGGTAGATTAATGTTCATGGCCTCAGATTTAGATTGGTTAATTTTGAATCCGGAGATTCTGTTAAATCTTCCCAGTATGTTGAATAAGTTTGGCAGAGAGGTAAGTGGTCTAGTGATTGTCAGGAACACATCATCCGCATACAATGCCACCTTATGCGACTGGCTTCCAATGACAATACCTGAGATGTCTTTGCTGTCTCGTATCTGAGCAGCTAGGGGTTCCATGCATAATGCAAAGAGGAGTGGGGAGAGGGGGCAGCCCTGCCTCGTCCCACTCCTAATTGAAAAGGGGTCCAAGGCGAATCCCTGGTGGGTCACCCTTGCCAACGGATCTGAATATAGGGCCAGAATAGCTTTTGTCACTTTTTCCACCAGACCAAATGCTCCAAGTGTGGCCTCTAAATATGGCCAGTCTATCCTGTCAAATGCCTTTTCTGCATCCAGGCTGAGGGCCATAACTGGAATTGATCGAACATTGGCTATTTCTAACAGATCAATGATTCGTCTGGTGTTATCTGCGGCTTGCCACCCTGTGATAAACCCGACCTGATCTGGGTGCACCAGCCTGGGCAGGACTAGACTCAAACGATTGGCCAGTAATTTAGCATAAATTTTAATGTCCAAATTAATTAGGGATATTGGTCTGTAGCTACCACAGTCCTGCGGGTCTTTCCCCTGTTTGTATATTACTGAGATTGACGCCTGGAGCATGTGTCGTGGGAAAGGGGTTCCTCCTAATACTTGGTTGAACATACGGAGGAGATGCGGGGTCAATAGCTTTTTGTATTTTTTGTAATAAATATTTGAGAATCCGTCGGGACCCGAGTCCTTAGAGGGCTTCAGATTTGTGATTACCTCCATAACTTCTTCCGAAGTGAAATCTCTTCCCATAACCTCTCTGTCACCTCCCCGGCAGATTCACACCCCTCAGGAAATCCTTCAGGGCCCCTTCTGTGCCGGAGGAGCGGATCACCTTCTCCCCATCGTATAATTGCTCATAGAAATGTTTAAATTCCCCCACTATCTTCTGAGGGTTAGCAGAAATTGTGCCCGATCGTGTTCTGATTGCCTGGATGTTATAAGTCTTACCCCTGGGGTTAAGCATTCTGGCTAGCAAGGTATCCGGCTTGTTTGCTTTTTCAAAGAATTTCCTCTTTGACCAAGTCAGCGCCTTCTCAGCCTGAGAGGCGAGTAGTAATTTCAGCTTCGTCTGAGTGTCCTTGATCTTTTGAAGGGTAGCGGGTTCAGGAGACCGCTTTTGCTGATCCCATAATTTTTTCAGTTCCTGTTAGTCCTCTAAGATTTTTGCGTTTCTCTCTCTTTCTCCTGGCCGCTATACTGATAAGTATCCCTCTTAGTGTTGCTTTATGTGCCTCCCAGAGGGTGATATGAGATTGAACGCTTCCTGTATTTTCTCTAAAGAAGTTTGTAATTTCACTTCCTATCCTCTCCTGTAATTCTGGTATTTTAAGTAGGGATTCATTTAGTTTCCAATTTGCTCCAGGCATGTCCAGCCCTATTTGTGTGCACCTTACTGCACCGACACACTTTATTCGAGCAAATACCCAGTATGTACCTGGCAGATACCTGGAATGCGCCGCTCCTCACCTCTGACAAGCCCCGTTGCATTTGCCTTCCCAGCCTGGGTTCATGCCTGGCTGACGGGCGGCTGATCTGTTAAATGATAATGATTAGGATTTAATAGGCTGCAATGCTTCGCGTGTCTACCAGATGGCATAAATTCATGAATTGTAATGCAGTATATATATATATACTGTGCAGTATTGCAGCCAGCGGGAATAAAATGCTTCAATCCCTGCCTAGAAAATACCTCAATGCACTCGGGCAGAAAACAGTCACAAACCTCAATACACCCGGGTATACCCGAATTCGTGGGACTAGCCGAGCTCGAATAATGTGTGTCGCCAGTGTAGCTCTATGGATGCATGATCAGACCTCGAAATATCGTGGATCCCTTTGTGGGAGATCTACGGGACCAGTCTGCTATTGACAAAGAAGTAATCAATTCTGCTAAAGGAGTTATGTGGGTGCGAGTCGAATATATCGTTTTTATCTAGGGGGTGGGATTCCCTCCATATGTCCACCAATTCTAAATCTCGTAGACCCTTTTCCAGAGCCTTTGGTCTTGTCTGTATTCCAGTCCTGGGGGGCCCTGATCTATCTAGAGTTGTGTTCAGCACCGCGTTAACGTCTCCGCCCACTATTATGGCGCCCTTGGCGTGCCTCTGGATTGTTTTAAAGGTTGCTGCGTAGAAGTCAGTGTCATGCCCATTTGGAGCATATATTGTCACAAGTGTGATAGGTTGCTGTTGAATAGTTCCGGACAGCAGGAGGAACCTTCCTTCTCTGTCTTTTTTAATTGTGTCTACAACTAAGTCTACGCCCTTGTGTACAAGACTTGCGACTCCCCGCTTCTCCTCCTTTGCGGAGGATAGGAAGACCTGCGTGAAGTGTTGTCGAAATATTTCGGGAAGCTGGTGGAGCTAAAGTGGGTTTCTTGTAATAAGACCACATCTGCTCCCTTTCTCCTGTAGTCTGTGAGGGCTACCTTTCTCTTACGGGGGCAATTTAACCCTCTAGTGTTATGTGATATAACCTTCAGCGTCATGTTATGTGTCGTGTCTCACCTGTCGTCAGTCGAGGATCCCACCTGGGCGACGCGGCTACCCCCGGGAGCCCCTGCCGCCTGCGATGTCCTGCAGTACCTCGAGCCACAGCGTTGCTCCACCTTGGCAGAAGAGAAGGGGGGGAAAGGGAGACACATAGGGGACAAAGGACACATAAGGAAGAGTACACATAGTGGGAAAGAAATCAATGGCCCAGGGCCATTGTCCTTCCCATGCCTTTGGGAGATTGGAATCCCTAGAAGTCACTTCCAGGACTCCTCCCTTCGACCCAGTGACTACGTCCCTCTTCTCCCAAGGACTTTCTCGCACTTCGGGGTGGATACCCCGAGTCGAGTTTGTAGGCCCACGGCGATGACCAGGCTGCAGCTCCGGCCGGCGACTACATCTGGAATTGTACCTCATAGCATTTCAGCAACTGATGTTCTGGAGTTCTTACTCAACTACCCTTAGACTACCTCTCCCTTTATTCATTCCCTAAAACTTGATTGTGCGCAATTATTTTAACTTCAAACCTTGATTATAACCTCTAACCTCAAACTAGTGTTAACCCTACCGGTTTCCTATTAACTCCGCCCTCATGTAAAGCTCGGGGGGAGGGCTGTCTCCTGCCTTGCGCGCGCCCTCCTACTCATTCCGCCTTATAGCCTAAGTAGCTCGGAGATGGAAGATGTGCATGTGGGGGTTCATTACTCAGGGGGCTCTAACGTTCTTACTGTGTCTCCAGTGTCCTATGTGTCCCGCTATCTGCCCTTTTTTTTTTTTTGAGTACCCCTTCTGTTTCCTGCTTCTCCTAGTCCTATTCCTATTATTTGTCGGCTATTGTGTTTTTTAGTAGGGACCTCTATTGCCCATTTCCTGACAGTGCTTCCCCACCCCCTCCTCTGCATACCCCCCCTCCCCTCTTCCGTATACCCCCCCTCCCCTCCTCCGTATGCCCCCCTCTCTTCTCCTTATTCCCCCCTCCCCGCTTCATGTGTAGACCCGTGTGTTGTCGCTCTGCAGTTTCGCTTCACTGCTAGTTCACTCCGGGAGACTTCCGGCCTTGACAAATCGCATCATTGTCCTCATCCGGTTCCGGCACCATCTTGTGTGTGGCATGTCTCTTGGCACTCTGTCCTCTCGTGAGAAGAGGTATTTCCTCCTACGTTGCCGCCGCCTTGCTCCACCCTCCCTCCCTCCAGTGTGGAGCGAGTGCCGATCCAAGATGACCGCCATTCGTAGAGGAGCGCTGTCAGGGTGAAGGGACGGGGGTGGCGACTGACCTGAGGGAGTCCTGAACTGGGCTCATAACAGTAACTAGACCCCAACTGGAGCAGGTAGGTGACGGTGCTTAACTTTAACTTGGAGCGGGGCATCACTTTGGATTGCGGGGTTGCTTCTTCTTGTCCCCTCTTCTGTTGTCTGTCCAGGCTGGTTCTGGGGCTGATATTCCTGCTGCCATCTCCTCCGGGATTTTGTCCTGGAGCCCCAGTTTAGTGAGGAAATTCGCTCCCTCTTCAGGGAGTCTCAGGGTGTTGGCCGTTCCGTTCTGGACCACCAGTAGCCCAAACGGGTACAGCCACCTGTACCGGGTCCCTGCATCTCGTAAGATTTTGGTGACTGGGGCTAGCTGCTTCCGTTTTAATAGGGTGGTGGGGGAGATGTCCTGATAGACGTGTAGTTTATAGCCTTCGAATTCCACTTCATTTCTGGTCATTTGTCCAAATGCCTCTTTAATTTTGAAAAAGTGGAACTGGGCAATAATGTCTCTTGGTGGGTCTCCAGGCTGAGGTCGTGCTCTCAATGCTCTGTGGCAGCGATCTAGGTGCAGATCTTGCACTGTTCGGTCAGGCATATGCTGTTGGAGCCATTTCCCCATAAACTACTCTGGGTCAGTCTCAGTTTCTGGCACTCCCCTTACTCACACGTTGTTCCGACGGTCCCGGTTGTCGGCATCTTCCTGCCTGTCCATGAGTTCCCTGACCGACTCTTGTACCGGTGCCACTTGTTTATCAGTTCTATGGAGCGATTTCACTGTGGCATCCATTTTTTTTCCAAGGAGTCCGTCCTCTCTCCGATCCCACAAATATCTGCCCGCAATGCAGCCAGTTCTGTCTGTAGACATTTCTTAATGTCTAGGCAAAATTCCGTCATGTCCCTCCTTCTCATTATCTGATTGTCTCTGGGGTTCTCCTCACCGTCCTCCTCCTCTGATTCCGAGCCGCTTCGCACCATTCTCTCTTCGCTCTTGGCGCGTAAATGTCTCTCTTAAGGAACGGCAGTGGGGTAGAGATGTACTTCAATCCTCAATCAATGTGGAAACATGCAAACCCAGGATCCTATAGGTGGACAAGAGGAGTAAAAGGAGGGGGAGGGAGAGAGAGAGAGGTGTGTATGAGATTCTCATCCTAATATTAAAACATTTACTTTACTCTATATATTCTTCTGGAGACATGATACGAGTTATAGGATACAACATAATAGGAATGCTATTTGGTGTTTGGAGTGATTTATTTGTTCATCGAGTTGATCTTCTACCTGTCCATTCATAATCTTTGGTGATCTTGTGGATGTCCTGGAATATGGGTCTTCATGTCTCCTTATTGATTGAAGATTGATACATACTTCTACCCCTCTGATGTCCCTTAAGCGAGACTCTTTTAGCCACTTATATTCCTTGGGGATAAAAGGAGAGCTTAAGGATACAATATAACAGGAACTTTCTTAGTGGCTCTGCGTAATTCATCATTTCATTGATATGATCTTCTAACTATCCTGTATACATTTTGTGTAATTGTAATGACGTTTTGTATTTCCCTTTGTAATAATTATGTGTCGTGAACCATGCATTGTTTCATTGATTTTGATCTGTGTACCATGCTTTGCATTATTACAGCGTCCCTTAGATATGTACCTATTAATTATTGGAATATTATCTGTACCAATGGTATAGTACAGTTTATTTTGGTACTCTAGCATAACTGTTCTTTCATATATGGACATTATTTAAGCATTTGGAAGACGTTATATGTAAAGAAGGTTAATTTTGCCTTTTCTATGTTAAGACCAGAGACTAATGTAGCTGTGCCTTTAATGTGAGGTCATCCATTAAGCAGGGCACACAGCACATGTGCAGGTTGAAGCTCCGTGCATATGAAAGTTTCTGATCTGTGTACCATGCTTTACATTATTACAGCGTCCCCTAGATATGTACCTATTAATTATTGGAATATTATCTGTACCAATGGAATAGTACAGTTTATTTTGGTACTCTAAAATAACTGTTCTTTCATATATGGACATTATTTAAACATTTGGAAGATGTTATATGTAAAGAAGGTTCATTTTGCCTTTTCTATGTTAATATCACGCTTGTGCTCTCCTCACAAGCGCAGAGAGAAAGGGAAGGACCCAGTAGCGAGGTGGGGAGGCCGCAGGGGATACGAAGGGAGTGAGTTGCCGCGCAGCTGGTGATCGGCGCACGTAGTCACGTGACCGCGCCGCGCGCATGAGAATGCGTGACGCGTCTGGAGGTGCGGTGCCTACTCAGAGACACGAGTGATCCAGCTGCAAGTGCGCGCATGCTCTGACAGCAGAGCGGGAGTGCGCGCGTTCTCAGGCACCAACACGGGGGTTGTGGGAAGCCAACGCTTCAGCACGGGAGTCTGGAAACAGAAACCAGGAACAAGGTACAGGAACATGGGCATAGAGTCCAGAGCACAAGGTAACATCAAGAGAAGGATTGCTTCTTGGAGAACGTCCAGACTTCTTAAAGGCATAGTAACAAAAACAGCAAGGTGCAGCGAAACTAAATAAACATAAGGGTTCTTAGTCTAATCCATTGGCCAAGGAATTATAAGCCTGCTACCACGTCAAGGTGAACCCTACTTAGCAGGTACCTACACTACCCGACGGTAAACTAACCTTAGTAGTATAAGAGTGACTGTCCCAGTCTTCCGGAATCCACAGGAGATAAGTAAAGGTCCCAAGGAGGTCCAGGCAGATATGCGATGAGTACTAGCAGGCACCAGGGCTGGTAGCAAAAGACTAATAGCAGAGAGAAAGTCAAAGAGAGGCTTACTTCCTGACAGGACGAAGAGGGTAGAGTTTGCCAGAAAGCAAGATGGCGTTGCTTGCTTCAGAATCCTTAAAGACACAGGATCTTGACTCGCAGCTAGAGGGCGGTGATCAGAAGTAAACAGGTAAGGAAGGGACATGCCGCAGGGGGCGTGTTCCGCGCATCGTTACAGTACCTCCCTCTTAAGGATCGAACTCCGAGCGATCCAAGAGACTAGGGGGCAGCGATGCATAGGAAGGTAGGCTCGCAGCTAGAGGGCAGCGCCCGCCACACAGAGAATCAACAGGGAATCTTGACTCGCAGCTAGACTGCGGCACACGCCATACAGGGAGACATCAGGGAAACTAGGCAAGAGGGCAGCGCCCGCCACACAGGGAATCAACAGGGAATCTTGACTCGCAGCTAGAGGACGGCGCATGCCATTCAGAGAGACATCAGAGAAACTAGGCATGGGTAGAGAATACGCCACAAGGGGGCGTGAAGTTGACTCGCAGCTGGAGGGCGGCGCACGCCGTCACGTGTACGCGCCACGCGTGAGAGAATGCGTGACGCGACCGGGGGTGGCCGAGCTCCGTGCTACGAGTAGGGAACCGCGGGTGCGTGCATGCTCTATAAGGAGAGCGGGAACTGAGATGCGGCAGGTAAGGAGGGAGCACGCCGCAGGGGGCGTGTTCCCCGATTCCTTACAGTATCCCCCCCTTCAGGATCGGACTCCGAACGATCCTTACTAGACTAGGGGGGACTATAGGATCTCCCAACGTTACAGGGGTACAGGAACGGGCCTCTGCATGGAGCTAGCAGCAGGCCTCAGGAACATGGACACGAACATGGCATGGAACATGGAGATAGGCTGGGCCACCTCTGGGGGTCCGTTTGTTTGGCCGAGCATAATGTCACGCTTGTGCTCTCCTCACAAGCGCAGAGAGAAAGGGAAGGACCCAGTAGCGAGGTGGGGAGGCTGCAGGGGATACGAAAGGAGTGAGTTGCCGCGCAGCTGGGGATCGGCGCACGTAGTCACGTGACCGCGCCGCGCGCATGAGAATGCGTGATGCGTCTGGAGGTGCGGTGCCTACTCAGAGACACGAGTGATCCAGCTGCAAGTGCGCGCATGCTCTGACAGCAGAGCGGGAGTGCGCGCGTTCTCAGGCACCAACGCGGGGGTTGTGGGAAGCCAACGCTTCAGCACGGGAGTCTGGAAACAGAAACCAGGAACAAGGTACAGGAACATGGGCATAGAGTCCAGAGCACAAGGTAACATCCAGAGAAGGATTGCTTCTTGGAGAACGTCCAGACTTCTTAAAGGCATAGTAACAAAAACAGCAAGGTGCAGCGAAACTAAATAAACATAAGGGTTCTTAGTCTAATCCATTGGCCAAGGAATTATAAGCCTGCTACCACGTCAAGGTGAACCCTACTTAGCAGGTACCTACACTACCCGACGGTAAACTAACCTTAGTAGTATAAGAGTGACTGTCCCAGTCTTCCGGAATCCACAGGAGATAAGTAAAGGTCCCAAGGAGGTCCAGGCAGGTATGCGATGAGTACTAGCAGGCACCAGGGCTGGAAGCAAAAGACTAATAGCAGAGAGAAAGTCAAAGAGAGGCTTACTTTCTGACAGGACGAAGAGGGCAGAGTTTGCCAGAAAGCAAGATGGCGTTGCTTGCTTCAGAATCCTTAAAGACACAGGATCTTGACTCGCAGCTAGAGGGCGGCAATCAGAAGTAAACAGGTAAGGAAGGGACACGCCGCAGGGGGCATGTTCCGCGCATCGTTACAGTTAAGACCAGAGACTAATGTAGCTGTGCCTTTAATGTGAGGTCATCCATTAGGCAGGGCACACAGCACATGTGCAGGTTGAAGCTCCGTGCAAACAAACAAATCAATATAAGCCCTCTAAAAAGCGCTGGCCTACACACTAATTAAAGTGAAGGTGGTTATATCAAAAAATGTGATTGACAATAATGTGATATAAATATAAATAAAAATAAAAAGCAGCCTAAGGAACAAAAAAACAGCAGATTATTCCAAATCTGTACAAACAATACTAATACACAAATTAATCGTTCCTGGCGCTGTGAATAAAGTCCAAAAATACCGTGAACCAACAAGGCAGTCTCTAGTATAGGCTTCCTTAGGCAGGTTGATGGTCTTGATAGTGATATTTCAGACAGGGGAGTTGTAGTCCTTATGAATGATGTTCAGCTGTTTCTGAAATAACAGAAAAGACAACAGGGCACACCAATTGCGTAGTGTGTTTCTTCAATTGTCTCCCTATCTAAAATCCTAGAATCCTACTTACAGGATATGGGCTAGCAACATTCAGTTGAGAGAATCTGTGACATCCGTCCCTTTCCTTCAGATCATCTCACGGATCCCACGTGGTCTGGTCTGCTGGAATCTCCCTCACTCAGTGTCGATTTTTCACTCCAACACTCCCACAGGTTCAAGAGTGGGAGGGGGGGGGAGGGGGTGGAAATTAAACAATACTAGTGTGATATCGTACAGGATTTAATAGCTCAAGAAAAAATGTTAAAATCACACTTACATAAATACAGGGTATCAAATACCGCACAAACTGCCGTCCGCAACCTGCACTGCTCCTATAGACTGCCGAGGAGAGAATCGCCGCACGCTACACTCGATACCGGAACCTCGAGTGACGTCAGCGATGCCGCAAACCGGAAACTGGAAACCGGAACTCTCCTCGCGTCAGGAACTACGGGTGCTCAGACGTTCCAAATCACTAAGCTCCTCCTCCCTACGCGTTTCGTGACCCGTTGTCACTTCGTCATGGGATAATGGAGCTTAGTGGATAGGTTTTTTATATACAATCCTAAATTGAAGGACCTTCCTATAAAGGGATGGACTAGGCATTTAAAGCTGTACACTATATGATTCTACAATTGATTGAAAAGTAAAACGGGATCAAATAATGGTGCCTACAACTACTATACCTAAAATTCATCAATAGTATAAACAAAAGGGGGAAGAATATTAAGGAGGGATACCTTAAATTACTCCTGTGGCCTTTAAAATGAATAATTAAAAAGTTACACTTAATTTGGACAAATATATCAACTAAATTAAAACATTACATATATATAGAAAAATTCAAAATTAATTGATAATATTGAATGTAGATATGGAGAATTGTACATTACTGTCAATAACATTTAAACAATTCAAAAACAGTTATATGGAATTGTACACTATTACCTATATACTAAGACATTTACAAAGGTTATTGAAAAAGGTTAAAAGACACCAGTAAATCGCTAAAACATTATTAATGGCCTGGTTTTAGGAATCTTTTAAAAAGGCCGCTAAGTCAAAATCGATATTCAGGCCGTGGGGGGACAATGTTTTAAGGACATAAATCCAATAACTTTCTTTTTTGGATACCAGATTTAGTCTGTCTCCCCCACGCCAGCTACCTTTAGGATTGTCGATTCCTACACATACCAGACCTTCTGGATTTTGACCATGGTGTATTTTAAAATGATTGGAGACACTGTGGGTCTCGAGGCCCCTCTTGATGTTATAGACGTGTTCTGCGAACCGTCTTTTGAGGGGTCTCCCTGTCCGGCCTACATATTGCAGGCCGCATGGACATTCTAATAAATACACACAAAAATTGGTCCTACAATTGATAAAAGTTCTAATATCAAAACTGACCCCTGTTACATTGGATTTAAAATTTTTGGTTTTTTTACTATGTTTACACCCAATGCAATTTGTGCACGTGTAATAGCCCTTAAGACCATTCAACCATGTCACATGGCGATCTCTAAGGCCATCAATGGGACAACTAGGAGAAAGGGTGGATTTTAAATTCCTGGCCCTCTTGTAAACAATTTTTGGTTTGCTTGGGAGAATGGTTTTCAAAATGGGATCTCTATGGAGAATACCCCAATGCTTATTTAACGTTTTTGTTATGACCGGGGCCAGGCCACTATATTGAGTGATAAAAAAAAAGGGAACTTCTCTTGTGTCTGTGATTTGGGAATGAACCTGTGGGAGTGTTGGAGTGAAAAATCGACACTGAGTGAGGGAGATTCCAGCAGACCAGACCACGTGGGATCCATGAGTTGAAGCTCCGTGCATATGAAAGTTTTTCAGTGCACAGAATACATCAGTCTGCCTGCACATGCTCAATCTAAGACTAGTGTGGCTCCGCCTCCCAATCAGAGGAGTGTAAGGAGAAAAGACATGTATCCGTGTATTGGGTGCCTCTGGATGACGTCACACGCGAGCGCACTTCATTGTGTGGAGACAGAAAGCTGCCAGCTTAATCGGTATGGTGGAAAGCAGTATATTGCCCATCCTTTGCTGAGCTTCTGTTTATGACGTTTTTTCTGGGACATGCGCAGTGGGTAGGTTCATGATGCACACCCCTGTTAACTATTTAGATTAACTGTACTCTGGTGAAATTTCAACAGGTGATGATGCTTTAGGGCTTAATTGTAATCCTTTTTAAGTCTGCACACTATCCTGCTTACCCCACCACTCCCAGTTGAAGGCATCTGGCCGAAACGCATAGGAGTGGGTGCTGTAGGCAGGATCCCCTTGTTTGTCCCCCCTCAGGGACACGTAACTATGTTTTGAGATATTGCTGCTTGCTTCCTCTACAGATTATATGTGTGTTTTATGATTATGTGGCATGTGATTTAGGGTATGCAGCTATTTGGAGTGCTTTTCCTAGCTTCATATACATTGCTCTTACACTGTACTGATGTACTCTACTCCTAGAGATTATTATATAAGATTTCATAGGAATGAGCTTTGATGCGATTTGATTACATGGTTATTGCCACTCCTTTGTCATTACAGCCTTTTCACTGCAGCATATATACTCCCCTTGTCTTATATACTCAAGGGTACACACTTTTTCAATTGGGACGTCTTGTCCATCTTTGAATTCACTATTAGAGGATTATTGTCAAGCCATACGCACAGGGGATCTATGCCTGCTTTTAATTATTCTCTGCTTTCTTTTAGACCTTTTGTTCTGTGACAATTTATTCAATAAAATTTGTATTTGCATATTGATTTGGTATATTATAGTGCTATTATTTGGGGCTTTCTTTTTTCTTTTCTCATATTACATATTTTGACCCTTATAGCACCACTGACTTACTATATAGTACTTATTTATAGTTGTAATTAGTTACTTTTAT
The DNA here is from genome assembly GCF_040206685.1 of Ascaphus truei. Classification (NCBI taxonomy): domain Eukaryota; kingdom Metazoa; phylum Chordata; class Amphibia; order Anura; family Ascaphidae; genus Ascaphus; species Ascaphus truei. The sequence goes on from NC_134485.1 coordinate 95,492,803, forward strand.
TTCATCTTGTGGATGCGGGGTCCACTCTTTCTCTTTCCAAACAATATTCTATCCAAAGTGTGTTTCTGAGTTTTGCTACTGAATCATGTATAATACGCAAGCATAAATTTCATAAGATACAGAACACCTGTATGTGGGAGAAGAATACATGGACACTTCTTTCTTTGTATAATGACCTTGTACAGTGTTGTGCACATAATGAATGTTTTGATACTTTGTAAGAACCTTCAATTAAGGGATAGTTTTGGTTACTGTACTCCATTCCCTGAAAATACATGCCGTTTGAGATGTGTTCTCCGGAAAAGCCTCTGTTTTCTTACACCAAGCTAATATATAGCGGCATTGAAAATGAAAGGAACAAAAAAGTTACGGTCTCACAAATCTATCAATATCTTACGGATAACTACCATTAGTATCAAAATCATCCGCAACCTAAGGTCTGGAAAAATTCAATCCGCTGACTTTATCAACCAATGCTTCTTTTATTCGAAACCCACCATCTGGCGGAAACAGGGGTGGCTATTGGTCAGTTCATGAATCTGGTATGCGTATGTCTGCGAATGGAAATGTCAAAAGACACACAATTGTCGGACACAACTACCATGATATAGGTGCCCGCAGCGGTGCCTTAAATGTTCAGCAGAATGTCTATTTTCAACCGGAGTTTGCCTACCAATACCATAACCATAACGGAGCAAGTTATTACGATAACATGCATAATACCGAGTTTGCTCGAACAGATGAAATGACACAAAGTTACTCTCTGTATCCGCCTCCGTACATTGTACAAGATTCAAACAGTTATGGAGTAAGCTACAACCCTACACAGCTGAACCCACAGAACAATGAATTGATTGACTACAGCGGCTACTTCGCAAACACCCCTTCCATGCCTGCACCGAATATGAATGCAATATAATGCAGGTAACTATAGTGTAAATAGTTTATACACTGTGTGAATCTTTTGTTCCCGAATGACAGGCATATGCGTTGGATTCATGACGCATGCGCGTACCATACGGGAAAAAAAGTTTTTCTTTGTGTAAATTAACGTGTCTCTTTTACCTTTTCGGCTGCTTCTGATAATATAACAGAGATCGCGCTGTGAAGATCACAATATGCCGGAACACATTACGTAAGAAGGTAAGATCCAGTTAACGATATACGTGCCAATATTTTGAACCGTGCTGTGCAATGGCGGGTGAAATCAGAGATATTCGTGCGCAGCCCTTAAATGTAAGTTGACTAAGTGTACGCCCCTTTGTGAAACTACAATCATTTTAAACATAAACAAAAAGTTATATATGCCGAAATGCAGTACATATCTTCCTAATTTGTGTACTTTGCATATGGCTACATAATAATGTTATGTGACTGGGGAATCTTGGTTAGTCAGTAATAGAAATGGCAGGCAAAGCAGCAGTTTACATGACATTATGTCTCATTATGCAGACTAGTTAATGTTGTTTATCATTCTGTATCTAACATGTTTGTAGTGATAACATGTGAACAAACGAAACCTTAGTTAATACAGCCTGTCCTCGGTTATCCGACACAATGCGTTACTCCAAATGGCATTGTATAGTGAAACGTCTTAAAACGAAACACGCTTTCTCATTGGAACAGTTAAAATTAAAGGTTCCGTTCCTGAAGGGTTTTTTTTTGGTAATATACTCAGAATATTGTACTCGGACAATAAGATATGCAGCACACACAAATTATATACAGTGTGTGTGTGTGTGTATATATGTGTATATATAATATATATTTATATATATATATATATATATATATATATATATATATATATATATATATATATATATATATACAGTGTTCGACAAACCTATACATTTGCTCGACCCGGGCGAGTGGATTTAACATCGTGGCGAGCTCCTATTGGCCCAAGCAGCACACGTTTGGTAATAGGTGGCGAGTAGATTTTTTTGTTCCTAGATTTTACAAAGGCTTTTGATACAGTTAATCATACTATCCTGCTTAACAAACTCCAGAGCTCTGGAATAGGGAAGCATGCTTTAAACTGGTTTCAGTCCTTCCTATCAGGTAGATCCCAACATGTGTCCATCTCAGGCTCTAACTCCAACCCCCTGGATATCACCTGTGGTGTCCCGCAAGGCTCTGTTCTAGGGCCCCTACTCTTCTCAGTGTTCATTAATGATCTTCCCACAGCTTGTAAGGAAGCCTCAATACACATGTATGCAGATGACACAATCCTATATGCACATAGCCATAGCCTCTCTGACCTTCAACACATACTTCAGTCTTACTTTTTGAGATTCGAAAACTGGATTTCCCAAAACAAACTGTTTTTAAACACTGACAAGACTGTAACAATGGTATTTGGGACTAAGACTAAATTTTTAAAGCTTCCAGCGACTGATCTCCTGATTAGAACCAACACTAACACCACCCTAACCCCTGTCACTAGTTTTAAATACCTGGGCATATGGTTTGACTCCCACTTAACATTCGGGATGCACATTGATACCCTGACAACCAAGACCTATGCCAAACTAGGGGTACTTTACAGGAACAAATCCTCCCTAAGTCTCCTGGTCAGAAAGCATATCGCACAGCAGATGCTAATGCCAATTATTGACTATGGAGACATAGTATATGGCTCGGCACCTCAAACCCACCTGAGAAAACTTGACACCCTCTACAATTCAATTTGTCGTTTTTGTTCTCCAATGCAACTACAACACACATCACTGCGAAATGCTCAAATAACTAGATTGGTCATCACTCGAGACTATGCGCAAAGTTCATCTCTCCTGTCTTGCCTTCAAATACTTTCTGGGCAAGCTACCCGTATACCTGAATAAGCGCCTCACCCCTACCACATGCAGCACTTATCATCTTAGATCAGACTCCAAAAACTGTTCATGGTCCCAAGGCTCAACAAAATATCAGGCCGTTCTTCCTTCTCTAACCATGCACCCCAAAACTGGAACAACCTACCAGAGACTCTCACATCCACCACCAGTTTTCTAAATCTAAGGCTGTCTCACATTTTAATCTGGTCTGTAACTGTTTCATACGCTCATAAAATATAGTTTCTTTAACTGTGCATGCAATGTCTTGTATATAATGTATACCCTGTTCATTTATGTAACTGTATCTGTAACCATGTATTATTTGTCTTAACTATGTGCCCAGGACATACTTGAAAACGAGAGGTAACTCTCAATGTATTACTTCCTGGTAAAATATTTTATTAATAAATAAATATTCCTAAGAACTGGAAAATTGCCACAGTTGTCCCAATCTTCAAAAGTGGGGACAAAAACACTGTCTCCAACTACAGGCCAATCTCTCTTCTTCCAAAACTATCCAGTCATGGAAAAATGTGTTGACTCCCAATTAAGCGATTACTATACCAAGAAAAATTTCCCTAGCCAATTGTAATTTGGCTTTCGTCCCAAACACTTCATGGAAACTACCCTGCTAAAAGTTTGCAATGAGATCCAGTGTGGAATGGAACTGGGACAACTCACTGGTGCAATATTCCTAGATTTTGCAAATGCTTTTGATACTGTTGATCGTGTTATCATGTTTAACAAACTCCAGTGTAATCTGGAATAGGGAAGCATGCTTTAAATTGTGTTCATTCCTACCTTTCAAGGAAGATCCCAACATGTGTCTATCTCAGGCTCTAACTCCAACTCCTTGGATATCACCTGTGGTGTCCCGTAAGGCTCTGTTCTGGGGCCCCTACTCTTCTCAGTGTTCATCAATCATCTTCATACAGCTTGTAAGGTAGCTTCAATACACATGTTTGCAGATTACAAAATCTTATACAGTATGCACACAGCCCTAGCCTCTCCGACCTTGAACACATACTTCAATCTGACTTTTTGAGACTTGAGAATTGGATTTCAAAAAACAAAATGTTTTTAAACACTGACAAGACTGTAAAAATTGTATTTGGGACCAAGGCTATATTTTTAAAGCTTCCAATGACTGAGCTCCACATCAGAACCAATGCTAAACTAGGTGTACTTTATAGGAACACATCCTCCCTAAGTATGCTGGTCAGAAAGCGTATCGCACAGCAGATGCTAAAGCCAATTATCACTATGGTGACATAGTACACGGCTCGGCACCCCAAACCCACCATAGCAAACTTAATACCCTCTACAATTAAATATGCTGTTTTGTTCTCCAATGCAACTACAACACACATCACTGCAAAATGCTCAAAGAACTAGATTGGTCATCACTTGAGGCGAGGTGCAAAGTTCATCTCCCCTGTCTTGCCTTCAAATACTTTCTGGGCAAGCTACCCGTATACCTGAATAAGCACCTCACCCCTACCACATGCAGCATTTATCAACTGAGATCTGACTCCAAAAGTCTATTCATGGTCCCAAGTTTCAGCAAAGTATCCACCGCTCCTCCTTCTCTAACCGTGCACCCCAAAACTGGAACAATCTACCGGAGACTCTCACAGCCACCACCAGTCTGAATTATTTCAATATTAAAGCTGTCTCACATTTTAATCTGGTCTGTAACTGTTACATATGCCTATAATATATATTATCTTTAAGTGTGCATGCAATATCTTGTATATAATGAATACCCTGTTCACTTATGGAACTATGTATTTGTAACAATGTATTATTTGTCATGATAACTCTATGCCCAGGACATACTTGAAAACTAGGGGTAACTCTCAATGTATTACTTCCTGGTAAAATATTTTATAAATAAATAAATAAAATATGCTGTGCTAGTATTTGGACAAGAACAGGTCTTTAAAAGGTAGGAAGTGGTTCTCTGACAATGCTACCTGTTCTAGAACATGCAGAGCATGCAGAAACAGGTTAGGAGGCTGTGGGAACTAGCTTAATTGTGTAGCTAGAAGTGGCAAGACCCTGCGGCCGTGGACCAGGTTAGTTAGGATGAAGTAAAGCTGCCCAGAAGACATGCCTGGCACAGGAGAAGAGCCTAAAATAAGGACAATTTAGTCTGCCTTTGTTACACTGCCTGTGATCCAGCTATCCCTGAATCTTGTTTGACCTGTAAGTAGGGTAGCCATCCAAGATAGTTAGGTCAAGATGAGTACTGTGTAGTTAGTGCTCAAAGATGAGCTAGGCATTTTGGTTTATTGTTGCTTTGTTTTATGCAAGTAAGAATAAACCTGCTAACAGATTCTTTAATATTTTTATCCATTGATTGTCAGTAGGTTGTTTTGTAGGGGGTAGGAAGTGGTTGAAGGGGCTACTTGCCTGGGATAGGCTGTTGGGCCTCCAGGGGGGGAGGGGGGAGGTGTTGAAAGTTTGACCATTCATTACCATAGTGGTTAGCACTAAGGTAATATAATGGTGAGTTATTAATGTATTTAAATAATATTAATGGGTTTTCTTCTAATTATAGCTCAATATTAATTGCAAATGTGTCTATCTAGGCTCTACATTTTGAGTGTCTAGTTATCCATATAAATATTCAATGATTTAATTTTTTTAATTTGTTTTAATGTTCTTTTTTGGAAAGAGGAGGTATTGCCCAAAAATACTATTAGCCACATTTGGTTAATAGTGATATTAGGCTTTAGTCTAGAGGGGGCATATGCTTATTTGTGTGTAAGGCTAGCCACTAAGGTAACTAAGCTTTTTTTATTTATTATTTTACAAAGGTTTGAAGCAGGTGGTCTTCAGAGCTGTACCCCATTCATTTGTGGTCTGGGGACCCCCTGTTTCCCAAGATTCATATCCGGAGGAAGACTTTATGAGTTTACAGGTATACAATATACTCTGAATTGACATGTCTGTAAAAAAAAGATATTGTTGAGATACAGGCTGCTCAAGAGAATTATGGTTTACCCAGTGTAATAGAATAAAGAGTGGAATGTCCTCGGGCGCGTCACTCTGCTTGCGGCTCCACGGCGTGTATTATATGCAAGGCAAAGGAGAGAGAGAAGGGCCACAGTGAAAAAAGACAGCTCAAAGTTTTGCACACTTTTTCAACAGGGTGGAGGGAAGGGGGGGGGGGGGTTGGGAGGGGTGAGAGATGAAGACAAGGGATGGCTGTTATTAATTCAAACTTGTTGACTGGGGACACACTCACATTAAAAACTCTCAAAACTTGAATTGATGTCTCCTCCTCTTCTTGTGCTTGGTGTCTTCAACAGATGTCTTCTCTTCTATGTGCAGGTGGATGGATTGAGGCCGAGGAAATTCCTCCTAAGATCTTCCTTAGTAAAAAATAAAGGGAAAAAATAGTGCAATACAGTTTATTAACGAATAAAAACTTGAGATTTAAAACTTACAAGCGACCGATCAATTCGAGCATAGGAAGGAGATGCCGCCAGGCTCCACAACTTGTCCCTTTCTGGGCAGTGGTGTCCTGTCTCTGCTGGTTCCCGCTTGGCAGATGTATACTGTCTGTGGCTTGGGTTGCAGGTGGCCGCAGTGCGGATGTCCAGAGCCCGTGCACAGGCTATGTCCTCCCCCTCCGGCCGCCTATCTTCCCCGTGCAGACAATTCCAGGCTTCCTTGCTCCGCTGTGCATGCGCATGCGCAGACGGCGAAACGCTGGGCCAGGGAAATCAGACCTCCTCACTATGGTGGCTTGTAGAGACCAAAAAACGTCAGACGCGTTTCGCCAATGCTTCCTCAGTGACGTCAGCAAGTTCGGGGTAGCAGTAGTCTTTTATACCTTGTGGAGTCTTCGCTCTTTAACCTTTACATTGCTGGATTTGCTCTGACTGTATAGCAGTCCATTTTCAACCGGTTGCATACTAATACATCAGTTTATAACAATATAATTTTGGTGTTGCACATAACAGTGTTTTAAAAACAGGTGGCATATTTAGAAAACCTTTATTGATCATATGTTTCCTGTGAGTGTTTAAAAGGAAGTCTAAAAATAAGGATCAAATGAGCAGTTGAGATAGAGGGTAATAGACCTAGTATATTGATTAAAATGGTCTTGTTTATATTTCTTAATCTTCTCTCTCTCCTTTGCCTTGCATATAATACACGCCGTGGAGCCGCAAGCAGAGTGACGCGCCCGAGGACATTCCACCCTTTATTCTATTCAAATCCACACAGAGGTTGGTGAATAACCTCTGTAAAGACTCAGGCAGCGAAATCACTCTGTGGAAAGGACTGGAACAACATATTGAACAATAGGAAAAATTCTTTTTTTGGCGCAAACTTTCCCCCCTTTTTTCCTTTACCCAGTGTAATGATGCTCATCTCAAGCAGGAAGCGGACCCGCAGGGCAGAGGTAGGAAGGTGAAAAAACTGACCTGAGCCAAGGGACAGAGTCCTGATAGAGTACTGCAAAATAGGATAAAGGTCACGGCTGGCAGCACAGTTTCATAGTCGGTGTGGATGCAGAGGTCAAGGCAGACTCAAGACAAGGATAGTCAAGGTATGTGCAGAAGATGAGGCAGGCTGAAGACAAGGATAGTCGAGGTACATGAGTCAGGTCTATAAATGTGGATGACAATAGGAGTAAGCACGTTTCATGAACTCAACATGATCTGGAGCTTTGCTCGGCAACGTCCTGCTCAGAGGGATGTCCTTTTAAAGAAAGTTGCCATAGACAAAGATAAATGATTCGACCACAGAGTGCAACCAAGATCAAAATCCCGAACTGGAACCTGAAAACCCAGAAAGGATTTTGCCACATCATAGTTCCCCCCCCCCCTCTTTCAGAATCAATTGGACGATTTAGATGGGCTTGTCTGGGAACCTCAGGTTGAAACCTCGGACCAAGGAGGAAGTGTGGACACCCAGAAATTCTCATCTGGATCATTGTAACACTGTGCTCACCACAAACAAGGCGGGACCCCGGTACTGAGGTGGGAATGGGTAAAAATGCCACCCACAGCCACGGGGACACGCTTGGAGTGCGGATGGTCAGGAGCCGGGTCAGGATTGGAGAGAGTAGAATGGTTAGGTACTTGTCGAGGTCTGAGGTAGGAGCCAGTAGAATGGTCAGTGTCCATTTAGCCGTGGTCAGGGGTCAGGGGTCAGGGGTTGGAGCCAATAGAAGAGAAGAGATCTGTAAGCCATGGTCAGGATTAGAGAGATGCGGAAGGTCAGAGGTAAGCTGGTCGGTAAGTCAGAAGTGCGGGGTCCAAAATAATAGCTGGGTCGGTACACAGGAGGTCAATCTGAAACAAGGAGCTAGGAGACAAATCAAGGCAGGACAAGGAACAAGGAAGTGGAAGAACAGCACTAATTGGAACTATGCCCAGCCAAAGTGCAAGCGGCACAGCTAAGCATATATGGGCCAGCATGACCAATGAGAGAGGAGGGCAGAGTGGAGGCGCGGCCTCCGCTGAGGCACGGACAGGGGAGACACAGGAGATAGGTGGGCAAGATTAAGAAAGTTGACTCGCAGCTTGGGAGAAGTGCACATGCGTCACATGTGCGCGCCTGCAGCGCTGATGCGCATCGCAAGCGGGGGGAGCGGAACCAGACTCCACGACATCTAGAAAGCTCCTGTGGTTGCGCGTGCGCATGCTGTAAGGACAGTGGGGTTGCGCAAGACATCAGGTAAGGAGGGAGTGTGCCATGGAGGACGTGCTCCCCGATTCCTTACAACCATATCCCTTCTAAGATACTAGGTACAGGAGACTACCTTGAGATTAACGGGAATCCAGAATCTGGAGAATTACATACTCCTCTTGACCATCCACCAGAACCGGTCATGAAAGGGTGGGAGCAGCAGAGAAGTTGTTGTGGACCACCGCCTTTAGTAGCGACACAAGGAAGACAGGAGAAATCCTTAAGGTATTTGCATGTTTCATAATCTTGTAGGGAACCTATAAACCTAGGCCCGAGCTTCAGGGAAGGAATATTCAGATACAGTAGCTAGCCAGATTTGATCTCCAACCGTGTACTGCAGAGCTGGTCATTGACACTTATCCGCATGATCCTGCTGAAGGGAGGCTTTAGTTAGGTTTGCATGAATCTTCTTTCACAGAGACTGTAGCTCCTGGACTTTATCATCGTCCTGCTGGAACTAAAGAACAGGAGACAGACGATGGGAGGACTCTTATGTAGTGTTGTGTCTCAACAGGTTCTGCCAAATTAAGAAGATCCTCCCAGATATCCTGACTTTCAGAGACGAAGCAATGTAGAAATTGCTCCAAGGATTGATTGGTCCTCTTCGTGAGGCCATTGGACTGAGGGTGGTATGACGATGAGAAGTGAGATCCCCATTGATTTGCATAATGCTCTCCAAAACTTTACAATAAACTGGGAGCCATGGTCAGAAACTATCTCAGTCGGAATACAATGAAGGTGAAATATCTCCTTGGTGAAAATTTCAGAAAGTTTGAAGGCAGTGCATAACTTTCAAGTGGTACAAAATGAGCCTGTCTTGTGAAGCGATCGACCACTACCAGAATGGCCATCATACCCTTTGATGGCGGTAACTGTACGATAAAGTCCATGGACAGGTGTGTCCATGGTCTGGTAGAAACTGGCAGAGGATAAAGCAAGAAAAAGATTATCAAAACGTGGCACTAAGAATTAATAGGTTACATAGTTACATAGTTACATAGTAGATGAGGTTGAAAAAAGACGTAGGTCCATCAAGTTCAACCTGTGCTAATTTTAGACAACAGATACTTTATCCTATATCTATACTTACTTATTGATCCAGAGGAAGGCAAACAAAAAACCCCATTAAGGGGAAAAATTAATTCCTTCCTGACTCCAAGAATTGTCAATCGGATTAATCCCTGGATCAACATCCTTCCCATGTATACTTATTTGGTATATTCCTGTATACCTTTCCCATCTAAAAATATGTCCAACCTTTTTTTGAACAAATCTATTGTATCTGCCATCACAGTCTCCATGGGTAATGAATTCCACATTTTAACTGCCCTTACTGTAAAGAACCCTTTCCTTTGTTGCTGGTGAAATTTCCTTTCCTCCAACCTTAAGGTATGGCCCGAGTCCTTTGTACTGACCGTGGGATGAATAGTTCTTTTGAAAGCTCCTTGTATTGTCCCTGAATATATTTGTATATAGTTATCATATCCCTTCTTCGACGCCTCTTTTCTAATGTAAATAAAACTAATTAAGCTAGCCTCTCCTCATAAGTTAGAATGTCCATCCCCTTTATTAATTTGGTGGCTTTTCTCTGCACTCTCTCTAGTTCCATAATGTCTTTTCTTAGGATTGGTGCCCAAAATTGTACTCCATATTCAAGGTGAGGTCTTACTAATTCTTTGTAAAGGGGCATAATAATGTTTACTTCCCTTCCATCCATTGCCCGTTTGATGCAAGATAAGATCTTGTTTGCCTTTGCAGCTACTGCATGACATTGGGCACTATTGCTAATCCTGCTGTATACAAGCACTCCTAAATCCTTCTCCATCAAGAATTCCCCCAATATATCTCCATTTAATTTGTAAGTCGCCTTTTTATTCTTGCATCCCAAATGCATAACCTTACTGTACATGTATCTGTATTAAACCTCATCTGCCATTTACCTGCCCACGTTTCCAGTCTCTCCAAGTCTTCTGAAGAGAAATTACATCCTGCTCTGATTCTATTACCCTATACAATTTAGTATCATCAGCAAAGATGGTGATACCTTTCAATAAAGTATAGGTTCTATGTAATATAGAGACAAGTATATAGGTGCATGAAAGTGATTCAACCAGTGTCATTCAATTTCACATCTGTGAATGTGATATTTTTGAGAGTGAAAATAAAATATATATATATATAAATACAATACAAGCAAATGACGTTTACAGCTTCCACCCCACTGTTGATTGCTTCCTCAATCCTCGTGTTGCCTCCGTTATCCAAATAGAGGGGGAGCGCAGATATATAGAAGAAAAAAACATACCACAAATAGTGCAATATGTCTGACGTTTTAAGGAAACAGCCTTCTTCCCAATTCCAATGAAATTTATACTTACAAATTTCACTCTTTTCCAAATTCCATAAAGGTATCTTTGTGTTGTTCTGGACACTAGTTCCCCACAGGTAAGTAGCATACAGGTAACCCACTTCACTGGATAGGATTGATATGTCAATATAAAAAGCCAGAAATAGTGTAGACTGATACAACAAGCTTTATAAAAATGATAATAGATAAAACACTCTCACATTGTGTCTGATCAAGACAGGCATTTTGATCTGTAAATAGACGCCGGAAGCTGAAGACTGGATGCGATCTCCTCTCCCCCAGCACTGCTATGCTCACATCCCCCACACCGCGCTTCCGGGATTGGATACCGGGATGTTCCACCGGAGCTGAGTTCCTCGATCATGCTGCTGTGTAGAGTTTCCTGCTCTGTATTCACACTCAACGCATTTCAACTTAACAAGTTTTCATCAGGAGTGTCTTTGCTTGATACAGATGCCTCTAAGTATTCTAGCCTGCTTAGTGATTTGTTGTAACACAGCTGTTGCATAATTGATTGCAACTCCAGGCTATAGTCTATGTAGGCTAACTTCAATAAGGTTATCTTATGTGCGGCAGTTCACCCGAGATAACAAAGAAATAAATTACATCAAGGGAATTCTGTCACACAAACTGGGAACCATTATGAAACATTATAAACTGCACAGTGATACAAATTGTAAATGTATTATACAGATCTCTGTGTCAATTGGCTATTAGATACAAATATGTCTGTTAGATAAATAGACACCAAAGTGATTCTAACATTAACAAAGTTGGCAAATGTAGCCACTAAAAACATATTTTAAACACATGAAGTAGACATACTTCAAGTCCAAAAATGTGTATATACCGCGACTGTTAAAACAAACTAAAAGTTCTAAAGAAACAGCTAAAAAGCTGTAAGCTAAAACTGAGAGATTCAAGTATATGATTGGCTGAATCTGAAACAGATATGAAATTTGTAGATAGACAAGCATATTGAAACGTATCTTTCATTTACAGGAATACACTTAAATCTACTGTATATCTATATTTAAGCCTACTGGAGACATAGTACCCAATTAAAAAATCCAAAAGGATTCTCTTTTTATCAGATAAGAGTTTCTATCTCCTCTCCAAAAAGGCATGACTTGCTCTATACTTTTGAATTTTAAACCCCTAGGGTCTGCGTTTTGGGAGATCAGAAAATGGTTGGAAACGCTATGGGTGGTTAATTTTCTTTTGATGTTACCAATATCTTCCTAATATTCTAGTTTTTAGTGGGCGAATAGATTTTTCTACATATTGGTAACTGCATGTACATTCTAATAAGTATACTACATAATTTGATCTACAATTGATATGTGTTTTTATATTGTAGGATTTGCCTGTTACATTAGAGATGAATCTATAGCCTATAGGAAGGCTATAACTACATAAAGTGCAATTTTTGCATCCAAAGAAAACTTTCGGGATGTCCAACCACCCCTTTACTGACTTTTCTTTCCTCTTTTTCAGAGTACTAGGTGCCAGCTGATTTTTTAAATTTGGAGCTCTTCTAAATGCAACGTGTGCTCTTTCTGGGATATGATCTCCCAGGATCGGATCATTACGCAATGCACCAATGTTTATTTAAAAAGTGCTTAATTTGGCCCACTTCTTTATTATATTGTGTTATAAATAACATTTTTAGATTCTTTTCCGTCTGGATTTTTTTGGGGAAAAGCATGGAATTTCTAGGTAATAAAACTGTTTTATCTGAGGCCTCCTGTATGTTTCTTTTTTGTATTTCCTCTCAACAAATTTGTTGGTCAGTATCTCAGACTGCTGTAAAAAAACACTGTTGTAAGTGCAGTTCCTCTTCAGTCTCAGGTACAGGCCAAAGGGGATATTCTCTATCTACCTATTCAGATGACAACAAGAAGGTAGAATTAAATTATTACTATCTACATCTTTGAAGTAATTTTTTTGTCTTGATTTTGTTACAGTATGTTCAATATAAACAGTTATGTATAAGAAATTGATCTCGGAAAAGCTAATGGTGGAGGTGAACTTTAAATGTAATGTATTAGAATCTAGATATACAAGGAATGTCTCTTGATCATTTTGCGTTCCCTTCCAGACGAAGATAATGTCATCATTATAACTTTCTCAGAACATCCATGGGGAGCATATAGTGGGTTGAGAAAACAAAACAAGATACACAAATATAAGTGCAGGCGTAATGCAATCAATGAATAAATGTGGCAGTGTCTTGGCTCATATAGCTGTACTACTCACAGGACTAAAGTGTATATATAGGCAGTTGGCAAATAGGGTTGCCACCCTTGATGGTATGAAGGCACCGGACCCCCTATCGATACTCCGTCAGCATAAACCGCATGTGTAAAGAGAGAGAAAACTACATAGTGCGATCAATAATAAACTTTATAAAAAATGAATGGGTAAAAAATGCGCACTTACAATGTGCTAATATAATAAAAGCATTGGTCACAAATTGTGAGTAGGAGTTGTCCCGAGCAGCTCACCGCCTCCCTGGGTCATCAGGCTGAATGCCACGGCACTGTATCCACGATCGGAGCCTCCCTCTGTGCGCCCGTCTGATCCTCTGACGTCACGGCTGCAGGGTTGGTTCAGCTACGGGTCGCCTCCAAGACCAAAATAGGTCTGCTGGTTTCCTCTACGCGTTTCGCCCAGCTACCAGAAACTGTTCTCGGCTTCGTCAGGAGTATAATGAATAGCATGCTAGTGGCTGTTTAAATACCCTTTGGGAATGCTAATTTAGCTAAAACATTCAATAAATCAATTAAGATTGCACCTGGGGTTGGAATTGAACATAGTTGGAAGTTATAATACTTGTTATTATTAGAGACTTAATATCGTGGGATAGCATTGTTATGGACACAGTATGTTCATACATTACGGCTGATATCATACATATATCACAACTTTACCCTTAATGGGTATTATGATATGTCATTCTGTATTTCACTTGCTAATATATGTGATTGTCAGATTTCATATGTTTACTGCGATCTCAATCGCTTCAATAAGAGATAGGAGGGGGAGGAATCTTCTTATAATAAACTCACTATGTATTACAATATTAAGTGGTGATGAATAATTAGATGATAATATTAGCTGTTCAGTATGTTAAATCTGATCTAGAAATGAGGGAGGGCAAGGATCTCTATTAAGGTATTAGATGTAAGCAATGTCCGAAAAAGAGACTGATGAGGTATATATATTAGAACAGGCAAATATATAAAGTATGGACTTAGTTATGTCATTATAAATTCTCGCAACATTTAAAGGGAGTAGTGGTCAAGGCTTATATATATTCAATCATCTAATTATTATCACCACTTAATCAGCTAATATTATCATCTAATTATTCATCACCACTTAATATTGTAATACATAGTGAGTTTATTATAAGAAGATTCCTCCCCCTCCTATCTCTTATTGAAGCGATTGAGATCGCAGTAAACATATGAAATCTGACAATCACATATATTAGCAAGTGAAATACAGAATGACATTTCATAATACCCATTAAGGGTAAAGTTGTGATATATGTATGATATCAGCCGTAATGTATGAACATACTGTGTCCATAACAATGCTATCCCACGATATTAAGTCTCTAATAATAACAAGTATTATAACTTCCAACTATGTTCAATTCCAACCCCAGGTGCAATCTTAATTGATTTATTGAATGTTTTAGCTAAATTAGCATTCCCAAAGGGTATTTAAACAGCCACTAGCATGCTATTCATTATACTCCTGACGAAGCCGAGAACAGTTTCTGGTAGCTGGGCGAAACGCGTAGAGGAAACCAGCAGACCTATTTTGGTCTTGGAGGCGACCCGTAGCTGAACCAACCCTGCAGCCGTGACGTCAGAGGATCAGACGGGCGCACAGAGGGAGGCTCCGATCGTGGATACAGTGCCGTGGCATTCAGCCTGATGACCCAGGGAGGCGGTGAGCTGCTCGGGACAACTCCTACTCACAATTTGTGACCAATGCTTTTATTATATTAGCACATTGTAAGTGCGCATTTTTTACCCATTCATTTTTTATAAAGTTTATTATTGATCGCACTATGTAGTTTTCTCTCTCTTTACACATGCGGTTTATGCTGACGGAGTATCGATAGGGGGTCCGGTGCCTTCATACCATCAAGGGTGGCAACCCTATTTGCCAACTGCCTATATATACACTTTAGTCCTGTGAGTAGTACAGCTATATGAGCCAAGACACTGCCACATTTATTCATTGATTGCATTACGCCTGCACTTATATTTGTGTATCTTGTTTTGTTTTCTCAACCCACTATATGCTCCCCCTGGATGTTCTGAGATACTTCTAAACTTTGGAACCCGTGAAACAGGTCCCACCAGTGAGGTTTGAGCTGGGGGTTTTTTTGGTCATCACATCTATCATTTACACCATTATTATTTATTCATTTCATATTTAGCTGTTCGCGCCTTTTTGTTCACCTGTTTACACAAGTACTATCATTATAACTTTGCCATGTGACCAGGTTTGCGCCGAACCCCGCCCATGACCAAATGTGGTCCTCCTCCCACATGCTCATGAACCGGAACAGATTTCAACCCCTAGTAGAGAAATATTTACCTCTGAATATAACAAGAAAAAGACCAATGTCAAAGGGAAATGAGGAGGTAGACAAAGGAAAAAACTGAAAAATCCACACACTCTAAATCGGAACATTTAAGACTCAACTCAAAACACAACTGTTTAAGGAAGCATATGAGTAGCTCCATGGCTGATAATTAACAACTCATACATTAACTTTGGCCCCTTGCAGATGCACTTACCAGAATGCCCACCTACTGTCTCTGTACATTCTTCCTATCAACAAATTAGATTGTAAGCTCTTCGGAGCAAGGACTCCTTTTCCTAAATGTTCCTTTTATGTCTGAAGCACTTTCACCCCTTTATGTGTTATTTATATTATGTATTATTTATATGATTGTCACGTATATTACTGCTGTGAAGCGTTATGTACATTAATGGTGCAATATAAATAAAGACATGTATACATACATACAACAGGGCTGAGGTGAGGAGGTGAAAGAATCGACCTGAGCCGAGGGACAGAGTTCTGACAGTAGTGTGTCATAGGGCGAATTTCAGGGCTGGCAGCAGATTTGAGTGGGTGCAGAGGTCGAGTCAGGCTGAAGACAAGGATAGTCGAGGTACATGAGTCAGGTCTGGTAACATCGAAGACAATAGGTATAAGCGCGTTGCATGAACTCAGCATGAACTGGAACTTTGCTTGGCAACTTCCTGCTCAGAGGGCTGTCCTTTTAAAGGAAGTTGTCAGAGACAAAGATGGATGATTCGGCCACAAAGGGCGAGCAAGAGAAAACTCCCCAACTGGAACATGAAACCACGGAAAGCATTTGGTCAAACCTCATACCTAGTAAGCACATTCTACATATTAACAATGTGCAATAGCAGCTAGATTATGGCTTATCTGATGAAATCCTGATATGTAATTTAATTAAATGCTTCTAAAGACCCTTCATAATGAATTGTGTACTAATTATTTCACAAAGTTAATGTCAGGAGTGAAAAAGTTAAGTTACATATCCTGGGAAGATATTTTCTCTAGTGTATAATTAACTTCGGAAGGAGAGGTAAAAGTACAAGGTGAAATAGATTTGCTGGACAAAGGCACACTTTATTGCTCTATAATAAAATTCTAATTAATATATTCCACATTGAGAACAATAATGTGAAAATGTTAATGATTTTACAGAGAGCAAGAGACCTTTAACAAATAATCCTAGTCTTAAGAGGTTTCTAGAAATGTACATTAGAAAATGCTACATTTTATTAAACATTAGTTTATCTTGTCTTCAATCCCTAAAATATAAACATTTCATGGTTATTGTTACATATTTGATTGTATGCTATGTGACATTCATAAAAAGTGGCGATTTTGCAAGTAATACTGTACTATTTTCAATTTGCTTTATTTTCTCTTATTCTATTAATTATGTTAGAAGGGATGTAAAGTAAAGTATTTTTAATTAGAATATGTGATTATTTATTATCACTACAATATGAAATGAATTGGCGAATTAAAAAAATTCAAATGAATGAATTAGCATGCGCTAAGTGTAACACTAGGGGGTACCCAGTCTCTCAAATGAAGGTTACGCCCATTTTTTATTACCCCTGATCCGAGTATAAGGGTTCAAGCGAGTTAGCTCTTGAGCCCAGTAACATTGTGTGATTCAAATGTACTTTGCAAAATTAAAGTATTTTTTGTGTTTTCATCTTTCCGGGCATGTCAGTGAACAGGAACTGCTAGGGGATGAGTTTCAAGGGGGGGTTTGTGGAGGAATTGTTGTTAGAATGCACTTACAGTAGGTAGGCTGGGGTCCGGAGTTGTCTGTTCCCCATAAATGTACTCGGAAATCATGCCTGATTCCCGGTTACATATAGGCACATTGTCCCAGCAATATCTCCCCTTGAAAACACAAGCGTGAATCACTGCTAGGGTACCCTGATTCAGCATAGCCGAGAAAAGGGAATTGGGCACAGGGATGAATGTGTCACTGTAGCTGAAGGGATCCCTAGGTTAGGGGGGGTACAAAAGCTAGTGCCCACGTAACCCAGAACCTGTATTTGGTTTGTGAGGTGCCCCAACTGTAGATAAGGGTGTGAGGGGTCAGAGTCCAGGCTAAGTCCAGAAGATAGTGTGTGGGGAATAAAATCTGATAGAATTAAAAGTATTTTTTTTCTATTCTATTCCCCATACTCAGAGAGTTAGGGATGTATTAAACTATATTTTATTAATACATGTACTGTTGTTGACTGTAAGGCGCTGGGACTTTTGGAACCGATTTTAAAACAGACTGCCAGGGAAAACACATAGGCACCAGTAGGTCTGCTGGACATCAGAGTTCAAAGTAGCCAGAGAGGCCAAAGGTGTGAAAGCCATTTCGGTAGCGGTGAAGGGTTCAAGTACCCAGGTTCTGAGGACAATGACAGTCATCTGGGCTACCATTTGTTCTGCCAGACCTAGTGGAGCCTGACCCCGCGGGTGGAATTGAGATAGCCAGGGACTGAGGTGGCAAACTTGCGCATGTCCCTTGGCAATTTCATATTTCCCGCTGACCCGGCTTTTCAGACCGGCTTGGCTCTGATTGACTGCTGAGAAAGTTCCCACACGATGATTGCTGCTTAGTTTTATGAATGAAACTCAGAATTCTATAAGAAATGTCTGAGCCAATGAGATTAGAGATTCCCAGTAGAAAGAGTATGGGTGAGCTTTTCAAAGTTGCTCTTGCGCGAATAGGCAGAGCAACGGCTTCGATTTCACGCCAGGAAAGCCTGCCTGCCAGATTCCAAGTCCAGCTTTTTGTGACCAATACTCACAAACAAACGTAGTAGTCTCGGCTGGGATTTGATGCCGATTTCGGTTCCAGAGAATCGGTGGTAGCTCGCAGTCAAGAAAAGTCCAAGTTCTCAGAAGAGAAGCGAGCAGTGGTGTGTGGAACTTCGATTTGGGAACCAGGAGATTCCGGGCTAAGTCCCGGTCAGGGTAAAACTCGTATTTAGAATTCCCTGCACATAGGAGAGTCCAGTTTTCGACCACAGTTAGTGTGTTTTTCGTCTGTATTTTGTGTAACATAGTGTGTAAGTGAATTTGTGCGAATAAATTACAATTTATTTCATTACCTTGTTTTGCTCAGTGAATTATCCTGGTTAAAAAGGTACAAACTGCCTTGTCTCCCGTGACACTAAGTCACACCTGACACTTTCTCACAGTTCTTAATGTATTCATATTGTGTTAATGTGAGGGAAAGAAACAAGGTGTGGATAGGGCATGTGAGTAGGTAGACAAATAGGTACCTTTAGTGAGTAAGGTCAGACAGGCACAGGAGGTGACAGGCAGGGAGTGGGGCGGCATTTTAACTTTTATTGTGGAAAATAGTAGTCGAGACAGGAGGGGCTCTGCTAATACTCCTCCTGTAGCTTGAGGAGGAATATTTATTTAGTCTCAATTGGCAGTGCAGGTTCTGTAGAACAACAAGAGATGTACCACATCTACTTACAGTAGATGTACCAATTCATTTTTTCTGCTAGCAGCAACATGAGTCCATGCCTTAGGAATTTTCTGCTCTTATTGTTATTCAGCCTTCATTAGAGTTACAGGTTGTGTCTGAGAAGAGTTTCTTGGAGGTAAAAATTCCACCTCCTTCTACTGTACAACCTACAGTAGTGTTTTGCATGTAGCTCTCTCTTAGAGGAAGCAGGTAGGACTTAGGATTCAGAGGCTACTGTCTGTTTGCTGGAGAGTATTTCTGCAAGGATCACCTTTTCCAGCAGCTATTTCCTCTGTGTTTTTGACCTTGTGTTATTATGTCTGTTTACGGATGGAGATTGATAATGAGTTATGTGCTCAAGCCTATTTGTTTTTTTATAAGTGTATGAGCAAGAAATGTAGATCAATCCACTGTCAGGGTTGCTGGAGAAGGGCCCAGTTCTTGGAAAAGGAAATGGTGAACCTTGGAAAAGGAAATGGTGTAGTGGAGGAATGGGGACATGCCCCTCAAAGACATCCCTGTGGTAGTACGCAGGTAAGCATTTGTGGTATTCCAGACTTGTACCCAAGCTTGAAAGTATCACAACCTCCACATCATTTGTGTGGGAAATCTTTCAATTGTCCTGTCATGGTTCAGGTTTGGACTCTACTGTGACAGACTGTTTCCTTTGTTGAGTGGATGTCATCTGGGGATTACTTTTCTAGAGCTGCACAGCAAACAAGGTGATTCCTGGGAGACGTGGTGGGGGTAAAACCTTTGCATCCTCACATATATCCCAACATGATGCTTCTGCTCCAAAGAGCCGCAAACCCCAAAGGAGGCTGTCAACACCTCCTTCTTGATGAGGGCACACAGACCCTGTGGCTCCACTGTTCACCCCTTCTGTGAGATGTGTCTCTGTTGCTCTCCACACATACTCCTGCCTGTGGAATCTTCCTTTTCCTCCACATTCACCACCACCTCCACTCCAGATAAAATGGGTCCAGGGAGTGACAACGAGATGTCGTATGCATCAGAGTGGGACAGGATTCTGGTGGCATAGTGCATGCATTGTATTCCTTTGCTTGTAATAAAGTCAGGGTGCACGGTGCATATGTATACTGTGGCCATATTGTTGGTAGCGTGAGGTACCAGAAAAGATGTGGACATTGATAGTTGATGAACATTTGAGGTTGCCACACACCTGGAACTTTTGTTCTTTGGAGTGGTCTTGGTCAGCCTCCGTGTGTTCCAATGATCCTGTCCCTGGAGTCAACAATTTTATGGCAATGGTGATCCTTTGTCGTCTCAATCCTCACCATGAAAGAAATTAGCTCATTCCCGATTCAATTACACAAGCCAACTTTTTCTTACTGTACTCTACAGTAACTCCATGACCTCATTCTTACTGTCTGAGTCTGTTATTGTAAAGAAGATGCAATTATTTGATAGTCATCATGACAAAGATTTGTACTAGCTACTAACACTGGTTCCATCTTTGCCTTTTTTAAAGTTCCAGTTTGTGTTGTGGTGAACATCATTGATTTGAATGATGTTCTTGAATGTTACAGAATCCCTTACTATTATCATCTAGAGCATGCAAATCCTCATTCTATGTAATTCTGCTGCCTCTTGCATGGCCTCTTCCTCTGAGCACTGCTGTTTTCACTGTTCTGCCTTGTTTCTGTTACTGAGCCTGCCCCATCAGTTCTCTTTTTTGTCTTACATTTTTGTTAAATCTTATCTTTTTTTTTACAGTTTTAGAAAAAAACACAAAAGATAATATGTGTAAGGATCCATGAGGTGCCGCACGGTCGACGCACACAAAACTTACCCTTCATACATCCATCTGTTATCATCATAGGAGTGCGCGTGCAGCCCGCGCGAACCTAAATGCCAACCCCACTGGCTCCGCCTCCTGTTGCATCCATGTGATGACGTCATTAGTGCGTGACGCATGCGCACTGCGGGCGTGCTGCACACATCTGTATCACACAAATATATTATCAGGAAGACTCCACACACCTGTCTCCTGCAGCGGAGCTTCCTATCAGAACCTGCTCAGTGACACGCCTCCTGCTGTGATTCATCACAGCTTCCTGTAAATACTCAGCAGAGCAAGAGACTCATTGGCTAAGCATAATCTCCGTTAGTGTGTGTCCTTCTCTACAGTGTGTTCTTTTCCAGCCTTGTCTGCCTTGCCTTGTTACCTGACTCTGTTTACCTTCAGACTCGCTCTCGACAATCTGCACCTCTTCAATCCTGAACTCGGCTAAAGCACCCATAATGATCCGTGCCCCTCCACTACTGACACTTGCAAGTATCACAACTATTTTCACCTCTACTACCCTGACCCGGCTACCTCGACTACTCTACACTCCAGACGCACTCACCTCCCAGATGATCTTCATATCCACTATCCGTCCCCGAGACAAAGGCCATGAGGGACTATATTATGGAGAATTTACTATGGAGATTTATTCGGAAGTCTTCTTCCCCAGCTGGAGCGGTCTGCCTCTTTGTGAAAAAAAAGGACGGATCCCTGAGATCATGTATAGACTACAGAGGTCTCAATAAGATTACGGTCAAAAAACGATATCCCTTGCCATTAATCCCAGAGCTCTTCGACTGCTTACAGGATACCAATGTCTGTACCAAACTGGATCTCCAGGGGGCCTACAATTTGGTGAGCATAAGACAGGGGGACGAATGGAAGACAGTGTTTAACACTCAATGTGAGCACTATGAGTACCTTGTAATGCCATTCGGCTTTGTAATACCCAGCTGTCTTCCAGGATTTTGTAAACGAAATAATACGAGACTTGCTCAATCAGTTTGTAGTCGTTTACCTGGATGACATCATGATTTTCTCAAAAACCTTGGATGAACACATTAATCATGTCAAGCAGGTACACTTATGACTCCGGGAGAACCATTTATTCGCCAAGATCAAGAAATGCCAGTTTCACCAAACTTCCACAGCGTTCCTCGGTTACATTAATTCCAATACGGGCCTTACAATGGATCCAGCAAAAGTTAAGGCAGTCCTAGATTGGCCACGCCCCACTTCTCTCAATGCGGTACAAAGATTTCTAGGTTTCGCGAACTACTACCGCAGATTAATTCAGAATTGGCCTTGGCACCCATCCTCACTCATCCTGACCCCAGTCTTCCATTCAGATTGGAGGTGGTTGCATTGGACGTGGGAGCTGGAGCCATCCTCTCACAAAGGAAGAATCCCAGTGCCAGACTACACCCTTGTGCGTTTTTCTCAAAAAAGTTCTCTAAGGCAGAACAAAATGATGATGTTGGGAACCGCGAACTTCTTGCCATCAAACTTGCCCTGCAGGAATGGAGACACCTACTGGAGGGAGTCAAACATTTGGGGTCTCATCAAGCCAGATGTTCACTTTTTTTCACCGATTTAATTTCATTATTTCTTTTCTTCCGGGTTCAAAGAACACCAAAGCCGATGCTCTCTCCCGCGAGTTTTTGGTAGATGACAAGACCGAGGATTAACGGAAACCCATCCATCTGCCAAAATACATTCTCTTAATGTTTTAAAGGAAATTATGCAGACTCAAATCCATATACCAAAACATCTCACAGTTTCAGAGGGTCACTTGTTTACTCCACCTTCTCATCAGAGGAAGGTCCTTGTATGAGGACACTCTGCAAAGTCTTCTGGACATCCAGGTACCAGAAGGACCATTGATCTAGGTTCAGGGCACCCACTTTGAGAAGGCTTTCCCTGTCCGACACATGTCCAAGAACACACAGTACTCTTTTCAGGAGAGCCGCTTTCTCCGCTTCGTTATCCGCTCAGAACCTTGCCGCAACTTTAAAACTTGGTCTCAGCTAGGCAGGCTTCTCCGGCTACAAACAAAGCCGGTTGCTCTGCTATTCATAGTAGAGCAAATTTGAAAAGCCCACAGGCGCATCACCAACCATAGCTCAAGATCATCTGTTTCTCTGATCAGGCAGTTTCCTTACATAAACCTCGCTGTCCTATTATTTTTAACATGGAAAAGAGACGGGCAATCAATCAGAGAATGGATCCTAACTCTACCAGCCAGTCATAATAAGGGCTCAACTGGCTGGTTACATCAGAGGAGGGGGCGTGTCGAGTCAGGAACTGACCAATGGGAACAGTGCCTACGAGCAACAACTTCCCCAAGCCATCCCATTGCCTCCCACTGGGCAAGTTCCTCTAGGTCTGGCAGACCAAGTGTCATCCTCACAGAGAGTCCTTGTTCTCAGGACACAGTACTCCACCCTTCCCTGCTCACCAAATGGTTTAAACACCTCTCGACTTCCCATCTCCTCTTTGATCCCAGATCTCTATGCAGACATCCCGGCTCCAGATAGCCCAGACTATCTGTATAGAGATTAATAAAAAATCTATAAAACATATTAAACGTCTTTATAAAACTTATTAACCTTATGGGAACATCATACAGTGGGGGAAATGGGACTGGGATACTTTCACGGGAGACCAGATTTATCAACACATTTATACCGGGATAATATGATTGAGCAAAGCAAGGAGGTAAAATAAATTGTAATTAATTTCACAAAAAACATGCACACAATGTTCCACAATTACAGTCAAAATACACTTACTGGGATGGGAGCAAACAAAATAAATTGTTTCCAGAATGAAATCTTGTAAAATAAAGTCTGTAGGTGTAATTTCTCTGGAGCAGGAATTACTCGTGAAAGCCTTGGTCCGTTCTCAAATCTGTCCCTGCTGTAATGGCCCTTGGAATCTTGATGAAACTTATGAAGCTTGATGAACCTTAAGATGAATCTGATTCCCGGTGGGCTGCAGGAATTCTTATAGGGTTCAGAACCCTATATCTAACAAATGCATCCAATCTCTCCTTGGGAATAACTTTTCCACCTATCCCAGAGTTGCCAATACTTCAGAAACCTGGCAGGGGTGGCTTCCTATTCTGCGAAGGGCATACACCAACCTAGCACCTTTGCCACTTAGCATATGGGACCCAGCCCCTCTACCTGGCAACAGTAAGTCTGGACTGGGCAACCATTTGCCAAATGGCCCGGACTTCACACTAGGATGGGGGTACTTGAGTTATCCCTCCCAACCTAACACCTCAGAAACTCTGAGGCTTCCAACTCCGGACTGTAACAGACATTGTGGCATCAAGCCAGCAGGTTGCCTTAGAAGTCCAGGGCTGTAAATTCCTCATCTCATTTACAGTGAGACACTACACGCATACTAAGTGGAGTGTTATAATAAAATGAGTGTTTCCCTTTCTCCGGTGTTCTGAATGAAAGCCCACTTATTCCTATCATGTTTAATACATCAATATAGGGGGAGTTTCATTCATCAATTTTTATGAACCATTATAAAAATTGAGTTATGGTCATTTTATATGTTTCTATCTGAACTACGCGCACGGCCACTTTCCGAGCGCTATGAGCTTCCTAACAAAGGTTAGCAAAAAGCATTTTTTTAATTCTCCAAGCGCTGCACTTAGAAAATATTTCACTCTCACCACCTTTTATATGATGGGAGAGACTTCAAACCCTTATGCTGGTTTCTGGGGTTTTTGGCATATACTGGGGGACCCTTGAATGTGATTTATCCTCCTGCCCCATCTTACTGTTTCTGGTCTGTGCTGAAGCAGGGAGACCTGGCGGTGAGCCGCCTAACTGCTTCCTAGGGAGGATTTTGTCTGGTGGTCTGTTTCTTCATGTCCCCAGGAATCTGGTATGATTCCTGGGTACATTTTTGGGGTAGCCTGCAACTCTGGTCCACTTCTACCCAAACACACTCTGACAACATTTTTACCATTAAACCCCCCCTCAAACTCCCCAATATGGCTCAGAGGAACCCAGCCGGGCATAATAACTTTATTATTGGCCTGGGTACCCCCTCACTGTCACAGATACTTTGAACCGAAACCAGGATTCTGGGTAACACTGTGTAGCCCCGGTGTAATTCACTTCGCAGACCCACAGAGCCTGCCTGCTCGTCGAGTAGAATTGCGGGACTACCAGTAACTTTATTCCCTGAAATCCTACACAGATTCTGAATGCATTTTTACACAAATATTTCCCTTGAAACTCCCACTCCCGAAATCCCAGGTTTATTACAAGGCAGGAAAAGTTTAACACAAAAAAGGACAGGTTTTAGGGAATACACATAGTGTCCCTGGCTTATGGTGCTTCTAAGCTACCTGGGTTTGATGGTGAAGGGGTACCCAGGCCATTAATAAAGGTATTTTGCCCAGCTGGATGCCCTTGAACCAGATTGGGAATTGTAGAGTGTCAGCTCTGCAACCCGACAAGGGTAATAATACTGTAAATGTATACAAAATGCCTGTGTTTCCCCCCCCCCCCCAGGGATAAGGGGGCAAGATTAATACCATATATAAACTGTATAAGCCATGTAACAGGGTCTCCTGAGTCATAGTGTGTAAATGTAAAGTGTCAGCTCTGTAACGCACTGCGGGATGAGAGCCTGAAAATACATTAGAATTGTCGGTGTGGGTCCGGTTAGGGATAAGCGGACCACACACGCGTTAAAATAAGCTACATTAAATGACTGCGGTCCCCGTTAATGGATTGGTTCCGAGGGTTGCAACCACAAGTACCACATCACTGCATTTAAGTCAATTGGATAAGTGTGGTTGCGGTTAGGTTAGTTCCGTGCTTTTCTGCAATGAGTCACGGCCTAAACCGCAGGTTAATTAGATAAGTATGGCTGCGGTTATGTATTAGCTATGTACATTGCAACACTGAGTCGCTGCCAAAACCACAGACAGGAAGAAAGTTTAAACCACAGACCACACATAATGAAATAGCTAACTTAGGTTAGGAGTATGGCAGTGATGTGAAACTTGTTGTGATTGCTGCCGGGGTCCCAACAGTAAAGCATATATTTTATGTGTTATTCACTTGAAAGAATAATAATAATAATAATAATAATTATCTTTTTGTGTATTCAAATTATAAAGATTAAGTGCATTTACATTCAGGCAAGTGGGGCAGCGGATACATTGTGGGTTCACAAATACATTATGACCGGCCATTCTGGCCAGTGAGTCATGCATATCTTAAGTGCGGACTTCTAAGACATCACGCTGAGATGACTCCAGTGTCTAGGAAAGTCCGGACTTAAATAGGTACCGACAGTTGAAAGTGTTACATGCCGTGAAGTAAGGATAAACAGTTGTGCCTGGCAAATGTCCATATGTCAGGGGAGAGGTAGACTTCAGGGCACCAGAGCAGGGGGCTTGGGTAGTTATGTTAAGCGGCTCATACCTTGAAGCCTCTGCCCGGCTCCCTGAAGTACTGGCAGAGCATGCCAATAGGTGGGATTGTTAACTCCCACGCAGTGATAGGATGCACAGTGTAAGAATAGGCTTTGTGTGTCTTCAAAAGCCGGTGCAGTCAGTCAGGAGGTAGATTCACCTAAGATCCAACATGCTGTAAAAGATACATTGGGGG
The DNA here is from genome assembly GCF_040206685.1 of Ascaphus truei. Lineage (NCBI taxonomy): Eukaryota > Metazoa > Chordata > Amphibia > Anura > Ascaphidae > Ascaphus > Ascaphus truei. The sequence continues at coordinate 95,519,247 of NC_134485.1, forward strand.
TACAAGAAATTCCATCGTAACTAAGATTTGTACCCTGCTTCAAAAGTTTGTTAGAAGAAAGGATTGGAAAACAAATCCTGAAAGGGGGAAACGAAAAAACTACTTACAACAAAGATACAGGGGTTGCGAGCGGCGCCCCTAGCCAAGGACTGTTACACAGCTCTTTTTGTGCATCAATCCGCTCCTGGAATTGATGCATAGAGACTTGATTTCTGTGGATTGTGTTCAGTGGACATTTTATGTCGTTTTGCCCAATCCCACAAAGTGTTTATTCATGTTATTTTGTACTTAAAGCTGTGTGTTTTTCTTGTGTAAATAAACTACAATTTATTTTAAAAGTAAAAGGGAAGTAGTCCTAAATATCAGGGCTCAGTGAGAAGATGGACAGTGATGTATAAAGTTCTGATATGAATAATCACTTGAGATGGGATAGAGGTCGGATTAAAGCTTGGTGAGACTCATTAGACCAGTGCATATATCTCCGGTACTAAGTGGAAAGTGTAATAGTCCCTGTGATAAAGACAGACCTATGTATCCATGATCATGGTCATGTCTATGATGCCACTGGGACAACCATCCTGGAGTGGCACTGTATAAATGGTCACAGACTCCTCAATAGATATAGAGAATGGAGTACTCACTCAGATAGCAGCTCATCCAGATGCGTGCATCACGCCAATAGTAGTAAGGGAAGACGGTCCAAAGATCCAAAGCGGAGCACAGCTGTATGTGGAAAAACGGGGGCTAAAAACCAGCAAAAGCGTTTAAAAAAACCTTTATTCCATGGTGAGTGAGGGGTACAAAGAACTCTGATGCGTTTCAGTAGACAATCCCTTTGTCAAAGATATGCCTACTCTTTGACAAAGGGATTGTCTCCCGAAACGCGTCAGAGTTCTTTGTACCCCTCATTTACCATGGAATAAAGGTTTTTTTAAACGCTTTTGCTGGTTTTTAGCCCTTGTTTTTCCACATACAGCTGTGCTCCGCTTTCGATCTTTGGACCGTCTTCCCTTACAATTTATTTTATCTCACGTTTTGTTCAGTCAAAGGATCCGGGTAATTTTTGTGTTAAAAGCATTGGTCTCCCATGACACAGGGACCCACGGTTTTCAGGGGTAACTAGTTGGGTTTCATGTCACAGGAGACCAGACATTTACACCTTTCTACCAGGATCATATATTGAGCAAAACAGGTAAAGTGAAATAAATTGGAAATTTATTTGCGGAAAAAGGTATACACACAATGATACACAAACTACATAAGAAGAGACAAACTTACTTGGGAACTGGGGAAAAAACTAGACTTTACTAGCTAAATTACACATTAAACAAGAGTCTTTAGTTGAACTTAGCCTGAAATGCCCTGGAACCCAAATCGGCATGAATTTCCAAACGCCACCACTTCCTTCTCTGCAGAGGACTTGAAATCACTTGACCGGGACTTAGCTCCAAACATCCTGGAACTTAAATCGGCTTGAAATCCCAGCCGCGATCTCAGCGTTTGTTTTTGAGAACGTGGTCCAAAAAAGCTGGATTTAGAAAATATTTTGCCTTGGTTTCTCTGAATTTGGTCTCTTGCTATTTCTCCAAGAGCAACTTTTGGTTGTTTCGAATGTCCCACTTGACTTCTGGCACTTAGAATATCCCTGGGTGATTGGCTGAGGGGATTCTTATAGTAGTTTGGAGTTCATTCACAAAATACTACAGCCAATCACAGTGTGGGAACTTTCTTACCAGCCAATCAGAGTGATGCCAATCTTCTGAAGCCGGGCAAGTGGGGATTCTGAATCAGCCAAGGACATGCACAAGTTTGCCACCTTAGCCACTTATATTTAGATGCCACCCACTGGGTTAGACTCCTCCAAGTCTGGTGGGGTAAATGGTAGTCCGGAGAACTTCCATTCATCCCAGGACATGGGTACTTGAGCCCTTCCCTCCTGCTCAAACGTTCTTCACACCTTTTGCATTCTCTGTGGCATTCATGTCTGATATCTGAGTAGACTCACTGGCACCAAGTTTTAGCCCAGTGGGTCACTCAGAACATTGGTTCTGAAAGTCCCAGCTCATAATACCATGCACGACAGTACATCTTATACCTAACACTGAGAGTTAATAAAAATATTCTTATACATGTCCTAAATCTCTGGGTATGGGGAATAGAATAAAAAGATACACTTTATTTTCTATTAGCTTATATTCCCCACACACTATACAATCGACTAGGACTTGACTTTAATCCCCTGAGCCTTATATATGGTTGGAGCATCCCTAGAACCTCTATAATGGTTCTAAGTTACCTGGGTATTAACTGAGTATCCCCATTAACCTAGGGACCCCACATAGTTATAGGGACACTTTGCATCCCTATGCCCCATTTACCTTTCTGGGCTATGCTGAAGTAGGGAACCCTAGCAGTGAGTCGCACAAGCACTTTCAAGGGGAGATATTGCCGGGACAATGTGCCTATATGTATCCGGGAATCAAGCATGATTCTCGGTTACATTTTTGGGGTATCCAGCAACTCTGGACCCACAACTACCTAGACACATTCTGACAACACTTTCTCTGAAAAACCCTCCTTGAAACTCATACCCTAGCAATCCCTGCTTGCTGACATCCCTTAAAAGGTAAAAACACAAAAAATCTTTATTGTCGCAAAAGTACAGGCTATGCATTTACAACAGTCAAATTCAAGAGCTGACACCCTTGAACCCCAATACATGGATCAGAGGTAACCAAATGGGCTTAATCTTTATTAGTGAACCTGGTTACCTTCTCATCGTCAGACTTCACCTTTATTATGAAGACTGGCTACCCCTACTGACACACCTCCCCCCTGAAGAAGAAAACACTGGGACAGTCACTGTGATGGTTGAGAGGGTAAGCAGGCTCTAAATAAAGGTTAAGCCCTTTATTGGTTGCCCATGATCTGAAAATAAGGGTTCAAGAGAGTTAGCTGTTGAGCCCAGTAATGTTGTATGTACACTTATACTGTACTTTTGTTAATAAAGACTTTTTGTGTTTTTACCTTTCCAGGCCTGTCAAAAATCAGGGATTGCTAGGACATGAGTTTCACATGGGTTTTTGCAGAGGAATTGCTGTCAGAATGTGCCTAGGTAGTTAGAGGTTCAGAGTAGTCGTTTCCCCGAAAAATGTACCCGGGGATCATGTCTGATTCTCGGATACTGTAGTGCCAACGATTATTCTAAAACAAATCACGGGAAATCACCAAAAATACCCAGGTACAAGCTGGGTACATGCTGGGTATATGCTGGTACATGCTGAAACATTTCACACATTTCTGCAGACAGACTAATGGCCCATCGGATTAACAGCAGGGGTCCTTGGCAGTCCCATTCAAATTGAATGGGACTGCCAGGAACCCCTGCTGTGTTAATACGATGGGCCCTTAGTCTCTTCAGAAATGTGTGAAATGTTGCAGCATGTACCCAGTATGTACCTGGGTCTTGTTGGTGATAAACCCAGATTTTCCAAGGCAAGTTTAAGTGTGTAGAATACTCGTTGGCGCACCTGTACATGTAGGCACATTGTCCAAAAATATCTCCCCTTGGTAATGCTTGCATGACTCACCGCTAGGTTTCCCTGCTTCAGCATTGCCCAGAAAGGTAAATGGGGCAAAGGGATGAAAAGTGTTCCTGTAACTATAAGGTGTCCCTAGGTTAAGGGGGATACCCCAGTAAGTGCCCGGTAGCCCAGAACCTATATTGTGTTCATGTGTGCTCCAACAATATGAGGTTGTGAGGTGACTCGCCATTTTTTCGCCAATAATGCCTCTCTGGTTCAATAAACGCAGATAAGCTCCAAAAATTGTCATTTTTTCTTGCCGAAATTTTTTTTCGGCAGCCGGGTGCCGATAAGCCACTTTTTGGCACTTATCGGCACTTTTTGAAACCCACTCAATTCTAGTAGCCCCGACAAGCTTTTTGCTGCTGATCGCCACTCTAGAATTGAGATTTTCACGCCAATCCGTCCCGCCAACTAAAGTTGGCAAGTTGGTTGTGGAGAAGCATCGGCAAGGGCAACACTTAGAAAAAATCAGGCCTTTTTCCTGCCTGGGATTGATGCCAGGGGTCTCCGGAGCTGATACCCATTAATACCAGCACCGGAGGCCCCCGGCATGCATCCAAGGCAGGAAAAATGCATTTACAGCCCACTTCATTACCTTAGCGGCTAACCGCTAAGGCAATGAAGGGGTTAACAACCTGTGCCAGGTTTATTGTGGATAGCGAGGGTGGGTGAAGGGGTTCTTTGGCCCTTGGTGGGTGTTTATGGCTTGCACCATATATTACATATATTACACATATATTACATATTACATATATTACACCAACAAGCCCTATACCCCCCTAACATACAGCATATATATGACATTTTTGGGATGCACAGCAATGATATTATAGGCCAGCGGTGGCACTCAGATGTTCCCCGCAGGTGTCCCCGCGGGCCTGCAGTACCAATTCTGTGCCCCCCAAAAATAATTTAAAAACACATAAATACTTATAAATAATAACCCCCCCCCCCCGCCCCCTAACACATACAGTATAGTAATGGGCAAAATTACTATTATCCACATATGGATATTAGTGCATTTGCCCATTTCAAATACATAAAGCACAATAAAAGCAATGAATACATATTGCACTCACCCATGTCCGGCTGCAACGATGAAGGCCATCCTCAAATAGCTGGCTCTGTCTGTAGGTTTGCGGTATACAGAAGTCTGTAGTTGGTTGTTCTTTATAGTAATGGTGGTGTCTAGGAAATGTACTTTGTCCGGGGAATGAGTGAGTTTGAGGTTGATGGTCGGGTGTAACGTATTGAAGTTGTCATAGAACTGTAGGAGGTCCTGTTCGCCAGAGGTCCAAATCAGGATGATGTTATCGATGTAGCGAAGGTATGTAAGGGGTTTCAATTGACAGGTGGAAAGAAAGTCACTTTCCAGTTTTGCGCAGAACAGATTGGCATACTGTGGTGCCATCCGAGTACCCAAAGCGGTTCCGGTTGTCTGGAGGTATGTGTCATTTCCAAATGTGAAGTAGTTATGGGTCAGAATAAATTTGATGCATTTAGTCACTGTCTCTGTGAGTGGCTCTTGCGGTCCCAGAAAGTATCTGCAGGCTGAAATCCCATCCTTGTGGGGGATGTTTGTATAAAGTGACTCTACATCCATGGTTGCTAGTAGTGTTCCTGTTGACAGTGGGCCAATGGCATTCAGTTTGTTTAGCAGGTCGGTGGTGTGATGGATATAGCTGGGTATGTTCCTGACAAGTGGTTTTAGAATGCCCTCCACCCAGCCAGAACTATTCTCAGTAAGTGTGCCAGATCCACAGATAATAGGGCGCCCAGGGTAACCCTCTTTGTGAATTTTAAGGAGCATGTAGAATGTGCCAGGTTTTGGGTTAGCTGGTATCAGGTCCAGAATTTGTTCTCTTATGCGGATCGGGAGTGTTTTAATGATCCTGGAGTTCTCTCATGTATTTTTAAGTTGGATCCTCCTGCAGTTGGGTGTAATACTTTGAATCAGAGAGTTGCCTGTGCGTTTGCCGCAGGTAGTCTGTGGTGTTCATTATGACCACTGCTCCTCCCTTGTCCACAGGTTTGATTGTTATGTTGTGGTTGACCTTTAGCGATTCTATGGCTCTCCTCTCCATCAGTGTCAGATTATATGTTTGTTTCCTTACTTTGTCTATACAGACAACATCATAATCTCAAGAATATTATGGTGAGGAGTAAAGTATTCAGCAGTAAAACTGAATGCGGGACGAAACCATGCCAGGACGCAAGATGCAAAACCTGCGCAATGCTCTACACAGCGGACACAATACAAATACCACACAGGAATCGGGAATACAAAATCAGAGGAAGGTTCACCTGTTCCTCCAGCAATGTCGTGTACCTTATCATGTGCATGAAATGCCCATGGGGCTGCTACTACATGGTGAGAAGGGGCAGGGGTTAAACAAGAGAATGAACCTGCATCGCCACAGCATCACACGCGGAACAAGAGACGGTCCTGTCGGCGAACATTTCTCTGACTCTGGCCATAAGATGAACGATCTGAGGGTTGCCATACTCAAAGGTAATCTTAAAACACCGAAAGAGAGACGGTTGCATGAATACAAATTTATGCAACTGTTCGGGACACTTAGCGGTGGCCTAAACAGAGATCGAAATTTTATGAGTCATTACTGACACAAGTGAACTCTCTTCCCATGAGCGCTAAAGGCCATGTCTGTACATACTGTGCTATATGTATGCACACACAGCTGTCTCTTACACATACTAATACTTCTTGTTTTTCAAACCCTATACACCAATAGGGACCAGATAGTATCTACACACACTTTTAGTTATGCTTCATGGAAGGAAATAATGGAAGGGAACAAGATAGTGTAAAACCTTTTTAATCTAAAAGGACTATTTAAAAATATAGGTGATCAACTCACATTCTGTGAGAAAATAACAGGCAGTAGAGAGTATTTAGCGAGTCTCTCACACTCGTGTAGAATAGCCGGTACCAGTCCTCTCTGCAGTCTCTGCAACTTCCGTACCACGTGATCGAGCGTGGCGTGTGACACTGCGTGTGACGCGGCCCGGCTTTCGTGATGTTACAATCTGTCTATGCAGGGAATCAAATGCCGGAACTCCTCGTGAATGATTCAAACAGGCTCCTCGGCGTCTCTCCTTCACTGCTGCTAATCCAAGCTGGCCCTACGCGTTTCTCCCAGTGGGCTTCGTCAGGGGATGCTAATTAGCTAATGAGACTGCGGAGAGGACTGGTACCGGCTATTCTACACGAGTGTGAGAGACTCGCTAAAACTCCAATTGGACTAAGATGCCAAGCTATAGAAACTGTGCAGGTAAACTGGAGGGGGGAAATCAACTAAATCAGATCAGTAGGCGTGAAGCCTACTGGATCTACGAGTTGAAGACCCTCTCTCCTAATGGTCTCAATATTGATTTTGATCTAGGCGTCTTTTTAAAATAATTTTTTTAAATAATCTTTTAAAATAATCTCTTAAAATAATTTTTTCAATCTGTTAAATATCTAACAAAAACTATTTTAAAATAATTTTATAATAATATTTAATATTTAAATTAATATTTATACATTTTTATATTTTTACCTAATAGTGCCATTTGTTTATCAAGGTGTAAATACAATAAACAAGTCACATCAATAGCAGCCAGATTCGTGTACTGGATGCATACATTATAATATGTCTTATCTGTATGTTCTATGGATAACTATAGGGATGATAGCAACAGGAGTTGATATATGATTATATTTGTCATCTAATTTGATTAGGATAGTATGTGTTAGTTTTTGTGTTTTTTGTGCTTGTATTTGTATGTTAGTTAGGCTGCATGTACACAGGACATGACTGACAGGAGCTCCAACCAATTAAGGCTAATACAAGTTTATTCGATTGGTATTCTTTCAACCAATGGTGTTCTCCTTGTCAGTATTTAAAGACTACATGGACTGTGTCTTATGACCCCTGAAGAAGTGCGCATGCGCACGAAACGCGTTGGGCAGTTTGAGAGAGTTTGCTGTGGAGCCTGCTGTCTAAAGATTTGATAGTCTTCCATTGGACACTGCCGCTATTCTTTGGACTATACCATTGTTCCCCCAATTGGACTTTGAGGCGCCGGTCTGTATTGTTCATTTGTGGATCTACTGTACATGCCAATTTGAGTTCCAGGTGGTTTGGGTCTTACTTGCGGTCAACCAATGTCAATGCTCCAGAGCATATCCAGCGGTGGCATGTGGAACATAATGCCGATATGAGTTCCAAGACATTTTGGGACAAGTCCTGGTCAACTGAAAACTTTGTTTTAAAGACTGTAAAAGGCTAGGAAAGTCTATTTTTCCCCAAGACCCCCAGTAAGTGTTTTCGTCTGCATAATTGTAATCAATGTTGTGTATGTCTGTTTCAAAGGAATACATCACAATTTGTTTCACTTCTTGGTTTTGCTCAGGTATACTGTATGATCCCGGTATAAAGGTGTAATTGCCTGGTCTCCCGTGAAAGTCACTAAGTCGGGGGATATGATGGACGGCATGTCAGGGTGTAAGGACTCTGCCTGGCTTACCTGCCAGATCTCCTCTGGGACTGTTCCGGGAGACCTGACAGTTTACACCTTTTAACTAGGATTATTCATTGAGCAAAACAAGATAATGAAATAAATTGTAATTTATTTGCAGAAAAGGCATACACACAATGAAGCACAAAATACAGATGAAAAGCACACTTACTGTGGGTTTGGGTGTTGAAAATGTAACTGTTCTAGGTGCAGGAAATTCTAAATAAGAGTCGTACCCTGACCTGGACTTAGCCCCAAATCCTCTGTCTCCAAAATCGGCGTGAAGTTCCACACGCCACTGCTCCCTTCTCTTCTGAGAACATGGACTCTTTCGACCGGGTGTTAGTACCAAACTCCTGGAACTAAAATCAGCTTGCAATTCCAGCCGCGACCGCTAAATTTGATTATTAGAGCTTGGGCGCTAAAAAGGGACTTATAATCTGGCGGGCAAACTTTCCTTGCTTAAAATCAAAGACGGTTGCTCTGCTATCGCGCAAGAGCAAATTTGAAAAGTCCGCCCGCACTTCTGGTGCTATAAATCTCAAACCTGGTTGGCTCAGACATTTCTTATAGTATTTGGAGTTTCATTCACAAAATACTACAGCCAATCAGCATGTGGGAACTTTCTCAGTAGCCAATCAGAGCGAAGCCAGTTCAGAAAGCCAGGTCAGTGGGAAATCTGAAATTGCCAACAGACATGCGCAAGTTTGCCCCCTCTGTCTCTGGCTATCTTATGCCACCCACGGGGTCAGGCTCCACTAAGGCTGGCAGAACAAATGGCAGCCCGGACGACTGCCATTGTGCACCAGACTTGGGTACTTGAGCCCTTGATGTGTAGAGAAAACTGGCTGCAAGCTCCAGGAACAGCGCAGTGTTAGTAGTACAGTATGAGGTAAATAGCTATACCAGGGTAACAGAGTAATAGGCACTAGTAAATAGGTGTATGGGGAGTCTCCGTGAGGAAATGCATCAGCAGGTAAAGATCAAAGAAAGTCTCATGAGTAGCTGAGGGGATAAGCACATAAGCCCAAAATGGAAGATAAATAGGCGTGGAGTTGCACAGTTACTCACAATACATCGCCATGCCCCTTATCCTCTTGGCCACGCTGGAGTAATGAAGATCCTGCGTCTCTGTCGGCGTCTTGTCCAATCCAGGAAGTAGCAATGAAGAAAGAGGGGATCGGTGTGACGTCCAAAACCATGGAAAAAAGCGGAACTACCGGCCAACAACAAGCTCCTCCTCCCACGCGTTTCACGCCGTCACTGGCCAGTGACAGCGTAAAAGACATGGGAGGAGGAGCTTGTTATTCATGTGGATGTTACACATTTTTATGTAGCTCAATAAAGATACTTTTATTTTAATCATTTTTGGCCAGTGAGTTCCACTTTTATCCATGGTTTCGTACTTGAGCCCTTCCCTGCTACCCAAATGGCTTTAACACCTCTTGCATCCTCTGGCTAATTTGAACTCCGATGTCCACCACCCTTACTGGCATCAACTTGGTAGACCTGACAGTCTGTATGGGCATCGGTTCCGAAAATCCCAGCTCATTTACTGTACAGTGCACAACAGTATATTACAGCACTATCACAGTATTAATAAAAAATATACTTTAATACCTTCCTAAGACTCTCGGTTTGGGGAACAGAATAGAAAGACGCTCTTTTATTTCTATCAGCTGTTATTCTCCACACACTATATATGAAACATAGACTGGACTCTTAGAGTCCCCTCACAACCTCATATGGTTGGAGCACCCATTAACACAATATAGGTTCTGGGCTACCTAGCATTAACTGGGGTATCCCACTTAACCTAGGGACCCCTTTAGTTACAGGGACACTGTTCATCCATTTGCCACATTTACCGTTCTGGGCTATGCTGAAGCAGGGAACACAAGAGGTGAGTTGCGCAAGCGTTTTCAAGGGGAGATATTGCCGGGACAATGTGCCTACATTTCCAAGAATAAGGCATGATTCTGGGTATATTTATAGGGGAATCGGAAAACTCCGGACCCCAACAACCTAGGCACATTCTGACAACAATTAATCTGCAAAAAAAACCTTGAGACTCATGCCCTAGCAATCCTTGCTCGCTGGCATGCCTGGAAAGGTAAAAACAGAAAAAAATATTTATTTACGCGAAGTACAGTTTAAACATACAGCATTACTGGGCTCAAGAGACCACTCTCTTGAACCCTTATTTTTGGATCAGGGGCAACCAATAACTTGCTTAACCTTTATTTAGAGCCTGGTTACCCCTTCACCATCACACATCCCCCTCAAGATGAAAGCTCTGTGCCAGTCACCTCTTCTGGTGGCTCCACATGCCTGGAAGTCCTTGAAGCTCTTGTGTTACTGGAGGTGTCCTGTCAGGAGAGTCCATCAGCATTACCATGCTCACTATCCTTCTTGGGCTGTATGGTAAATTCAAACTCCTGAAGGGCAAGGTTCCAGCAAAGTAATTTGCCATTCTCTCCCGTCAATCTCTGTAGCAAACTCAGAGGGTTGTAATCAGTGATCACTGTGAATGACCTGCCATATAAATAGGGCTGAAGATTCTTCAAAGCCCAAACTATGGCCAGGCATTCCTTCTCAATTGTGGCATAAGCCACTTCTCTGGGTAGCAACTTCCTACTCAGATAGACAATGGGGTGTTCACCCCACTCCTCGACCACCTGGCTTAATACAGCATGAATACCATAGTTGGAGGCATCGGTCTGTACAAGGAATCTCTTGGAATAATCAGGTGCTGCCAGAATGGAAGCACTAGACAGCGCTGTCTTAAATTCCTGGAACAATCCTTCACAGGCAGGGGACAAGGCAACCAGAACCGGAAGTCGTTTCTGTGTCAAGTAAGTCAGGGGTTTGGCAATGGCACTATACTGGGGAACAAACTTTCTATAGTAGCCAACGGTGCCTAAAAATGCCATGACCTAGGTCCTTGGTTCTAGTTACTGGCCACTGAACAATAGCTTCCACCTTAGCCAGCTCTGTCTTCAGATGCCCTCCACCCACTCTGTGCCCCCAGTATAACACTTCTGCCATACCCACTAGAAACTTTGTAGGATTAAGTGTCAGCCCTGCTTCCCGGATCCGCTTCTGTACCACAGCTACATGCACTAAGTGTGTGTCCCATGAATTACTAAACACAGCAATGTCATCCAGGTATGCCCTTACAAAACTCTGCATCCCTTCCAGTAACATATTGACCAGGTGTTGGAAGGTAGCCGGGGCATTCTTCATCCTGAATGGCATAATCAGAAATTCATATAAGCGACTATGAGTTATACAAGCTGACTTCTCCTATGCTTCCTGGGTCAGAGGGATTTGTCAATACCCCTTAGATAAATCCATAGTAGTCAGATACTTTGCACCCGCAAGCTCATATAAAAGCTCATCCATTCGGGGCATGGGATAAGCATCCAACACCGTCTGTGCATTAAGCTGTAGGTACTCAACACAGAACCGAGTGGTTCCATCCTTCTTGGGAACGAGGACTACCGGACAATTGTGGCTCTGAGATGGGACAATTACCTCTAGGGCGAGTATCTCTTCTACTTCCCTCTCTATGCTACCCTTCACCTCTGCTGATACCCGATAGGCATGTTTATGCAGAGATCTCTGATCCCCAGTGAGGACTGGGTGATCAGTAATATGTGTCCTGTCCAGCTTATCCGTGAACAGGACCCTATGCTGCTCTAACATAGCCTTTGCTTGCACTCTCTGCTGTTCACTGAGCTGAGTTCCTATCTCAACCTGCTCTACTTTTCCCCCCTGCCTAGCTTCCCCTAGGAGGTCGGGCAGATCTTGGATTGCCGGGTCCCCCCATTGGTGGGCTACAGATAGCCATCGCTGATGTCAAACTATGAAAATACTCCTTAAGTATATTAATATGATAAGTTCTATGTCTGTCTGTCTCTCCATTTACAGTAACTGCACAACATAGTTGCAATCATTCATCTTCCTGAGTATTGTATACAGACCAGACCAGGCAGCCATCAGTTTGTTCTGTCGAGTGGGATTCAGAAAAAGCACTTGCTGCCCAGAGATTAATTCTCTGCTACGGGCATGCTGTCATACCAAGTCTTCTGCTTGGTCTGAGCCTCCCTGAGGTTAGCCTGTGCCAACCCCTAAAGCTTTTCTAGAAAAAGTAGAAGATCAAAGCAGCAGCCACTCCTATAGACTGAGACTCACCAGTGAAAAATAAAAAATAAAAAACGTTATTAGGCTACATAAAATGGATACTCAGGACGAACAAAAAAGGAATGACCTCCTCCCACAAGTTTTGGGCATGAACTGCCCTACTGTAGCAATTCTGAAATGAATTTCAACCCTTGATCAGTTAGAATCTCACTCAGAAACCCTACTCTAGAAAAAAATCATATCAATGCCTTTGTCACTGCACTTGCTTCAATGGTGCCCAGCGCTACAGCCTCAGGGTACCAAGTGGAAAATTCCACCACCATGAGGATGTAACACTTTCCGGTCCAGCTAGGGATCCTCAGAGGTCCCACTATGTCCATAGCTACTCTCTGGAAGGGTTCCCTAACTACCGGTAGAGGGTTCAGTGGCACCTTTACACAGTTACCCGTCTTACCTACTCGCTGGCAGGCATCACAGGACTGGAAAAAATCTGCCCCTGCCCTTGATGACCCCGGCCAGTAGAAACGCTGCAATTGCTGGGCTCTGGTGTGAGTAACCCCATGATGCCCCGCTAATGGAATGGAGTTTGCTCCCTGCAATAACTGCTGCCTATACTCTCTTGGTACCATTAGCTGTCTTCTACCTTTCCATACTCTGTCGGTAGCAGTAGGAGCTTGCTCCCTATACAAAAGCCCACAGTGACAAAGAAACCGGTACGACACACTCTCAGAGGCAGACTCAGACGCCTGAATTCTCATGCCCTCCAATTGGACCGCACCACATCTTTGAACTCTGCCCCCAGCTCCGGATAGTGACCTCAATCACTGTCAGGTTATGGGGAAACAGTGAAGTCAGTACATAGTCGCGACACTGTCTGGCTTAGCTCCCTGTTCTCCTCAGAGACTTTTGGAGCTGCTAGTCCCAAATGCAGGGGGATGGTGAGATCCTCAGTGGGCAGGGGTACGAAAGGCTCCCTGGCCTGCGCAAGTGCCCTGCTCTTGCTTCTGGTAATAGCTGCCACGGAAGCAGATTCCCCCGCAAAGGAGCAGATGAGGTGCACTAGGTCATTACCGAGTAGCACCTCAGTATCCAACCAAGGCAAAAAAAACACATCCCTCATGCCTTAACCGGCACCCCAGTTGAGAAAGACCCGGGCAACCTAGATTTATCTAGTTCCCCCATCTGGCATTGTGACCTGCATCCCTGTTCCTGGGAGCAGATCCTCTGGTTTGACTATATCAGGTCTCACTAGAGTAACAGTAGCAGCAGAGTAGAGCAAGCCGGGTGCTTGCCAATCTCCAATGGTCACTGGTTGCAAATGCTTCCACCAGACATCGTTGGAGTTCAACCTGACAGTTGCAATCAGATGCCCCTCTGCTGCTCTGGCTGAAGTGGTAGAATCTGCTGTCTGAGTCCTCTGCTGTATGTCCTGGATGGCTGCTCACTGCTCCTCTGTGTGTCCCAGTCACATGGCGGTGACTTTTTTTGCAGATGGAGTGTGTTGCCCCTGATGGGGATTACCGGATCTTGGCTGGTCCAGACAGTTAAGCTTGATGTGCCCAGTGCGGTTACACTGGTAGCACCACTTCTCATGCCTCAACTCTGTTCTGTACCCCCATCGGCAGCTTGCTTTAGCTTCCAGTGTGGAGTGCTGTTGGTTGTCTGAGCCTATCAGAGCCGGGTTGGCTCCATTCAGGGCAGACCCTTTCTTTTGGGATAGGGCACGGCTGGTGATGTACTCATCAGCCAAGCAGGCTGCATCCTGGCAAGTGGCTGGCTTCCAATCAAAGACCCAATACCGCAGCTAAGGTTGGCTCCGCTGTAAAAACTATTCTTTGAATATCAAGTCCAGTAAACTGTGGTACTTAGTAGCCGTGCAGCTTGTAATGGTGAAAGGGTTAACCAGGCTCACTAATAAAGGTTCAGCTCACTTGGTTACCCTTGATCCATGTGTTGAGGTCCTAGAGTGTCAGCTCTTGGACCCAGATGTCCTAAATGCATTACTATGACTTTGTGCAAATTATGCAACATTAAAAATGTGTTTGTGTTTTGCCTTTCCTGGGATGCTGGGACTGGGAGATTTCTAGGCTGTAAGTTTTAGGGTGGGTTTGTCAGAGAAAGTCTTTACAGAATGTGTCTATGTATCGGGGTCCCAGAGTTATGAGATACCCCAGGAGTTAGATCCAGGAATCGAGTGAGATTCTCAGATGCAGCCAAGCACATTGGTCTGGGAAAACTCTGACTCTGAAAATGCTATTACGACTCACTGCCAGGATTCATGCTGCAGTATCTTCCAGACACGGTAAACGGGCATGAAGGGGTTAATGTATACCTGCAACCATACACGGGGTCCCAAGAATAACAGGGGTCCCTAGTATAAGAAGAGGTACCCAGATACATGCCCAGGTACCCTGAACCTGGTATAGGGGTTCAGGGGGTGCTCCAGCTAAGTGATAAAGCTGAGAGTGATTTCTTGTGTGTAAAAGTTTTAAAAGTTATTTCTAAAGTGTGGCAAGAATGAGGCTAGTAAGTGTAGGCAATATATACACTCACTCCATCCTTGACACTAGAATAGGGACTTATATATTTTATCACCCAAAAGACAGGATACGGTATATTTTTTTAAAGAGTCATGTTTAATAGGTATATGTATTGATAACCTGTAAATGAACTATGGGATTTCCAAATCATGGATTCCAAGAGACCAGGTGGCTACCAAGCTTGGTGCCCATTGGTCTAAGTGGAGTCATGACTTGAAAGTCTCAGTGATGCCAAGGTGTTAGAACAGGAGGGATTTTTTAGTTCTGCTTGAGTATCCGCATCCTGGGCTAACACAGGGCTATCCGATCACCATTTGCCAGAGCCCAGACTCTGTGGAGCCTGGACAGCAGGTGGGCTCAGAATGCAAAGAAGCAGAGGTGCCAGGTTGGCGCATGCCCCTTTACAGAATGAGAATAGCTACCTACCCGGCTTTACAATATCGGCAAATCGGTCATGGGCTGGCAGGAGAGATCCCACACTCTGATAGGCTGTAGAGGTTTGTGAATGGGACACTGAAACCCATAAGAAACCTTGCAGCCAATGAGAAGCAGAGATTCCAAGTGCCAAACCAACAGCGGCAAATTCAAAGATGCTCTGTACTGAAAAGATGCAAACCGGCTTCAAGAATTTTCAACTCAGAAAAGTTTCTAAGTCCAGATTTTGAGAACTTTGCGGTCGCAGATGGCATTGCATGTCGAAATCAGTTCCAGGACTTTTGTGAGTACCTCCCGGTCATTGGAAAAGACTCCTACAGAGGTCATTTTTGTGAATTTTGTTTAAAGGATAACTGTATTCGTTAGCCCCGTTCCCATTAAGTGTGTTAACCCTGTAAATTGTGTTACATTGTGTGTATGTCTTTTCCTGAAATAAATTACAATTTATTTTACCTCATTACTTTGCTCAATCAAAAGGTGTAGATAAACCTGGTGTCCCGTGACACAGAAAATACACAGAAGTACAGATAAGGGCCACCAAATTAATACAAGGGATGGATAAACTGACTTATGAAGAGAGTCTAGCTAAATTAGATTTGTTTACATTAGAAATAAAGCATTTAAGAGGAGATATGATCACTACAGTCATATTATACTATATGTTCATGGTCAATAGAAGGAGATTTCAAAAGAGTAATTCATTGCAAGGGCAGTACAAACTACATTGGGTCATCCCTAAAGGTTGGAGGAAATGAGATTTCACCAGCAACTAAGGAAAAACAATGTTACAGTAAAATGTGGAATTCATTACCTATGGAGACTTATGTCAGAAACAAAATATATCTTCAAGAAAAAGTTCTACTGTACGTCTTTGTAGAAAATAAAGGTATATACCAAATAAGTAAACATGGGAAGGATGGTGACCCAGGGAGAAATCTGTTTGCCATTATTGGAGTAGGGAAGGAATTTAATTTTTCCCTTTATGAGATATCATTGGATAATGTTTTACTGGGGTTTTTTGTTTGCCTGCCTTTGGATCAATAAACAGTACTATTGATACTAATATAGGGAAAGCATTTGTCATCTAAATATATAATAGGTTGATGTTGATAGGCATACAGTACATTTTTAGTTTTTTTTAATATCATCTACTATGTACTGTAACTATGTAACATTGCTTTTGTTACGTACCTGCTTTCTTAGTGATTTAGTCTGATCAATATGAAAAGAAAACCAGCAAATAATGAGTACCTGATCATTGTTATTTATTTTTTCAGAAGCTTACTTAGCAAAGGTTTCATGTCGCTTAGAAAATTGAAACAGTATTTCCATTTATTATTATAATGACACGTTCCGCGATGCAACATTAGTTGGTAAAGAATTATAATTTTTGGATCCAGATGTTTAAATACTGGAGCATAAAGTACAGTACAGTTGATCCACTGATTATTTTTTTAATTATTGTGTTTAAATTCAACTTTATAGTATTTAAAAAAAATACACTTTTGAGGAGAGCTTAAATGCTCTTGATATATTTAGCCTATCACAAAAGAAGGTTAATGGGAAATACAATGATAAGATTTTATGTTTTTAGAGAGCAAAATACTGTATCTTAATTAGCCTATTTCATATGTTAAAGCACTCAATGGCTGTTTCAAATAGATTTAGAAGAAACTACAAGAAACATTACTTCACACAGAGCAATCAAGTACACAATTAATCATCTAGATGGTATGTAGGACAGCTATGTTTTTTTTTTCTTTTCAAATTTGATTTGCTACCTGGAGGAACTATTCACATTATTCTTCTATGTTTTTAAACATGACCTTCAAAATCTGACAGTCTTACAATGCACATGAAGAAAAACATACCATTATCTGCAATAAATATAATACTCCATAATCCTATAACTGCATATACTGTACATAGTGTAAATACAGTATAAAGTATAACATTGCAGCATACACATTGGACTATACAGTAATTACCAAGCAGTGTTCTACCATAAGGTACCTTCCAGTGATTGAATACACTTTATAATGTAGCTGTTTCACTTGAATGCTTTGTAAATATAGCCCATTAGAGAAACATCTTTATTTAAACCTCCATGGTCTTTATTGGTAAAAATGTATAGTGAAAGCAATGCCCTAAGCAACTTGTTACAATGGTACATGCATGCTGATCTGTGTGTTACTGTTATATAAACGGAATGGAAGCCAGAGAGGAGCTGAACATTTGGAAAAAGATGGAAAGATTGATGGACAAAGTATTCTTTGCAGTGAGGGAAATAAAGTTGTCCTTGATTAATACAGGAGCTGCCGAATAGCCAGTGAAGAATATGTTTGTTCCTAAACTGGATGTCAGAGAAGCAGCAGTGGTCACATTAGGTACAGCACAGGGGTCCGGGGAAGATATACTGGTCTCTGAAGTGGGAGTGTGAGACTTTATGCTAGGTACTGCAAAATGATTAGGAAATTTGAGAGAGAGAAAATTGACTCAGAAACTGGAGCCTTAGGGGCAGTAGCAGTAAACCCAGATGTGCCATGGGCAGAAGAGAACCCTTTCAGACATGCAGGGGCCAGGGACCTGGCAATTTTAGGGAAAGGTGAACTTGTCCATATAGCAGGGATCTTAGGGTCAGTCACGGGGGGCTCAGACATGGCAGAAGAATCAGAGATAGCTGAATGTGCCTTGAAATCTAGGGTTTTAGAACTAGCAAGGGTTAACAAAGGCACTGCATGAGAGTCAGAGAAAGGGGGACTTGAAGTTGAAACTGGAGACACAGAAAGTTCACCCTTTGGCTCTAGGAATGTAACATTGTCTTGGAGATTCCAGGGGAAGAACTGTCTCTTAGCGGCAAATTCTTTAAGGAACCGGTCGATTTGTCGGTCACGATCACGGAAGTCTTCCCTAGACAGGGCTCTTATTTCAGATGGGGATAGGTCTAACAGTGACCATTTTTCAGACAGGGGCAGATTTTCAGGCAGGGAGTGATCAATACTTTTCCTGAGCCGGTCCAGGCCTCTTTCAGACTGGGCCAGTATTTTGGACAGGGAAAGGTTTTCAGGCAGGGTCTGGCTTAAACCCACCTCAGCGGGGCCCGTGTTTGTGTGGCTGGACATACTGTAACATATGTGCTCACCACAAACCAGGGCCTGACCGCAGGGCTGAGGTGGGGATGTGTAAACACCGACCTTAGAGCATGAAGCCGGGTCTGGATTGGGAAGTCTGTAGTCATGCGTAGATGGGGTCAGGATTGGAGACAGCAGCGTAGTCCGTAGGCATGCCGGGGGTGAGGTAGGTGGCACAGGAGCAGGGTCAAGATACATGCAAAGTTCAGCAACGGAAAAACTTCAGTGAAGACGCTTCATCATAGGTGCTGCAGCGCGACAGGGAAAAGACAGGAGTCACAGGAACATGAAGCAACAGTACAGGGACTTCAGCACAGGAACAATCTCCACTTGGAGGAAACAGGAAACAGAAGCCAGAGTGCTGGGAATCCAACACTTCAGCACGGGAAGGCAGGAAAAGTTCAGTGAAGCCGCTTCAGTGTGGCAGGGTTTCTGGAAGGAGGGAACAGAGAAGGGAGAAGGCCACAGGAACCAGGGGTGCAGACACGCTACAGGAAACACTGGGGAAACCAGCGTAGCCGCTTCAGCACGGCGAAGGCGAAGTCTGCCAGGAACAAGGAAAGCAGCACCGGGACTACTATGCGAGAAGGCCTTGGGAAGCAGGGGCTAGGAGCAGGAGACAAGGCACAAGGAGGCCTAGCAGGCCAAACAGAGAGTCTGTGACAAGCACAGTTACTTGCAACTGGGAATGCAAAGTCTATGTCCAGCAACTTCCTGAGGGCGGGGCAGTATCTAAACAGCACAGGAGGCCAATCAGGCCGGAGCTGCACAGGAGGCAGCAAGAGGCAAGTGATTGCAGAAGCAGGGAATAGTTTGTCTGGAACCTGCAAAGATCTGGATGGATGGGTTCCAGCCAAACCCAGGAGCGGATTCCTCACACCTACAATCTTGTAAGAATTTGACAGGGGGATGAGTGGAAAAAAGCATTTAACACCTGGTACGGACATTACGGTAAACTTGTCATGCCTTTCGGCCTTTGTAATGCTATTCCAGGACTGGACCAATACGTCATTGTCTATCAAGATGACATTCTAATCTTCTCCAAAACTGCACGTGAACACCTGGGTCATGTCAAACAGGTACTCCAATGACTATGGGAGAATCTCTTATTCGCAAAATTGGAGAAGTGTCACTTTCATCAGACTACAATGTCCTTTCTGGGTTACATCATCTCTGATTTTGGCCTTGGCTTGGATCCAGCCAAAGTGAAAGCAGTTTAGGATTGGCCTTGTTTATGACCCTGAAGGCTGTACAGCACTTCTTAGGCTTCGCAAATTACTACTGAAGGTTCATACAAAACTTTTCATCCGTAGTAGCACCCATTACGGCGGTGACACAGAAAGGAGCTGATCCTGCACTTTGGTCTCCTTCAGCCCTTCATGCATTCGAGAAGCTAAAAACAGCCTTTGTGTTAGCCCCCATGCTCGTGCATCCTGATCCTGGACTTCCCTTCACACTCGAGGCCAATCGGAGAGGTCAGGTGCATTACCTTGTCAGAGCATTTTGGATCCTTCACCGTGGGAAGCGCAACGCTCTGACTTAGATCCTATTTACAATATTTGGTGTGCCTTGCAGTGCTACTTGCAGTAATGTATACACTGAGTCTCTTAAACCTAATACTCGAACAATAGGAGTGTGTGGCTAGTAACCAAGTTATTCACCATTACAGACCATCAGGTTCAGCAATTTCTGCGCCTGTTGGTTTGGTGACAAACTATATGTATTCAGGGGTGTGGACTATTCTCACAACTTCAATAGACCTTGGACTTTATTACTCCATATTACACTAATACCCCGCAAACTACCGAAATACATAGGCAGGCTGAGTCTCTGGTTACTATCAAGCAAGCACCTCTACACAAGCCTCTCCATAGAAGAGGATTCTGGTGCACATAGGATCAGGTGTCTGAAGATGCAAGGATACACTGAAATAGCTACCACCACAGCTAATTCAATAGTATAGCTGTGGTATATAATAATAATTTGATAGCTGTTTTCTACTTTCCAGCAGTAGCATCCAGATTTAGCACACTGACATCGCCTTTCATTTTTAACTTATTTTAATTATCATTGTTCATTGTTCACCTCACTACAATCACATTTTAATTTATGTGTTAATAAAATTTGATTTTAATTAGACAGGGGTGTTTCTCTAGTGCGACACAATAGGGAGATCTTTCTACTTCTGTTTACATTGTCCCTACTCCCAGTCAGCACCACTCCCACACCGACCATTGTAGTGAGGTTTTTTGGTTTACACCCTCCTTTGGTGTAGTGCGAAGCACACACACACGCCCCTTAGGGGGTATCTTCCTCTTCATTTATGAAATCCTGAAACACGGCTGGGGCATTGCACAGACCAAAAGGCATGACCAAGTACTCATAGTGTCCATCTCTGGTGTTGAAAGCAGTCTTCCATTCATCAAACTGATGGATCCTGACAAGATTATAGGCACCTCGTAAATCCAATTTTGAAAAGATACTAGCTCCTTGTAATCGATCAAACAGTTCAGAAATGAACTCCAAAGGGAGAAGTGCAGGGATTCACTTTCTGTAGTTCTGAAATGAGGGGCAGCAGATACCTGTTTTTGACAGTGATCTTGTTGAGGGACCAGTAGTCTATTCAAGGACGTAATGTTCCGTCCTTCTTCTTCACAAAGAAAAACCCTGGGCCCGCAGAAGAGGTGAACTTACGTATAAATCCCTTCTGTAAGTTCTCTGCAATATATTCCTTCATTGCCTTGGTTTCAGGTATATAGACAACGGATAGGAAGTCCCTCTAGGAAGTGTATTACTGGAAGCAGATCGATGGGACAATCGAACGGACGGTGAAGACGAAGAATCTCCTATCTGACCTTATCGAAGACGTCCCGAAACTCAGCGTACTCTTCTGGCAATTGTACCTTCTCCTCAGACACGGTGGTACCCCCGATGCTGCTTGCTTCTAGGATGCAGTTCTTATGGCAAAAGGCGCTCCATTGATTGGGTTCCTTATTGAGCCAATCTACCCGCGGCTGGTGCATCTGTAGCCTGGGTAGCCCGAGGATCACGCTGATAGAAGGAGTGTGTATAACATTGAATTGGATCTTTTCAAGGTGTGTGTTTTGTACCTTGAGTTGATGCACCTCTGTCTCCAAGGAGATAAACGCCGGCTGCAGAGGTCTTCCGTCAATGGCTTCAAGAGCGATGGGCTTCTTTCTGTGCCTGGTCGGAACCAGATGGCGTTCTACGAAAGCTTGATCTATGAAGTTTCCTCCGGAACCTGAATCGAGGAAAGCAAGTGTAAATACTTGGAAGCCCTCCCCATAGAGAGTAATGGGGACAAGAATGCAAGAAGGGTTGTCAGTAGAAATAGAGGAGAGAAAAAGCGTTCCCAATGAAACTCCCCCGGGGTCTCATGGGAACTTTGCGTTTCCCGACTTTTGTCGGGAAATATGTGAAATGTCAACAAACTCCACATTAAAGGCATAGACTGGCATTCTTGCATCGTAATTTCTCAGATTTTGAGAGGCTAGTACCCCCTAATTGCATAGGCTCAGACGTATCCGGGAAAGAAACCTCAGCTTCGCTCACCTGACCGGGATTGATTTGGGATGGTACGATGATGAGCCTTCTCTGATCATCTCTCCAGGAGGCTATGATCCACCTTAATACAGACGGCAATGAGCTCCTCCAAATCGGTGGGACGGTCGTAGGCTGCCAGCTTATCCTTCAAGGCTTTCGATAATCCTTGCCAAGAGGCCGCGGCCAAAGCCTCATTGTTCCAGTCAGTTTCTGCAGCTATAGTTCTGAACTCGAGAGCGTATTTGGTGACTTGACGATTGCATTGAGAAACATGAAAAAGTGCAGCGGAAGCACTTGACGTCCGGATATAAAAAACTTTCCAGAACTCCCGGGCAAAGGCTCCAATATCCTGTGTGTAGACGGATCTTTGTTCCCAGGTGGGAGAGGCCCAGGCAAGAGCGTAATCTATAAGAAGAGAAATAATATACGCCACCTTGGCGCAGGGCACAGTGAAGGGTGAAGGATTCATTTCAAATTTTATAAAGCATTGATTCAAAAACCCCCGGCATTCGTGAGGGTCATCCCCATAAAGGTTGGGGGCAGGTAGAAGAAGTTCTTGGGAGAAAGGCAAAGCTGGAGTAGTGGGAAGATCAGGAACAGCAGGCACAAGAGGGAAATGCGGTTCCTGTAGGGTACGAGAAAGAGAGCGAAAGTCCTCCTGAAGGGAGAGCATTGTTTGCTCGCTACCCACATTTTTTTCCTCTAAGGTATTCAGGTAGCTTGCGTGTGTGCGCAGGACTCTTCCTACCTCAGCAGGGTCGAAGTTTGTGTGGCTGAGCATACTGTAAATCGTAGCTCACCACAAAAAAAGCGCGACCGCGGTGCTGAGGTAGGGAATTGGTTAATGCCAACCCACAGCCACGCAGGCGAGCCTAGGATGTACAGTAGTCATTCAAGCCAGGTCAGGGTTATAGATTGGAGAATAGTATTAGTACTTGCCAGGTCGGAAGTGGAGAGTTGCGAATCGTCAGAGTGCATAGCCAAGCTCGGGATTGGAGAGTAGCAGATGTCGGGGTACGTAGCCAGGTTCAGGATAGGAGAGTATTGGATCGTTGGAGTACTTAGCCAAGGTCAGGACTGGAGATAGGAGAATAGTCGTTCATAGCCGGATCAGGAGAGGAGAGGTGCGGAATCCAAGAGACAAGCAGGGTCAGGCAACAAGAGGTTAACAAGCAAGGCAAGGCAAGGTCACAGGAAATAGAATGCAGCAAGGCACGGCATCACACTAGACTATGCTCAGAAAAGACTGAATGCAGCAGGAAGGTATATAAAGGAGGAACCTCCAATAGCCAGACAGAACCAGGAAGAAGATCTCAATAGGCTGCTGGTGCACGGAGGCGTGCCCTAGGATGCAGCCAATTCAGGGATGGGGGTGGAACTGATTGCGCGCTGACCCACGCATGTCACGGTGGTCAGGGGCGGAGCCCGAGGCACGCATCACTCCCACGTCGGTCCTGACCATAACCAGAGAGGGGGCGGGGGTTTGAACGCGTGTCAGCAGGGAGGCTGGACGAACGCACCCATTGTGCATCAGAGCGGGGGGCGGAGACAGAATCCGCAGATCGGGAATCAAACCGCGCAAGATCCACGCGTGCGTAGTGGGACCATAAGACTGCGCATCCTGAGTATCTGTCATGGAAGGGTTGGTGAGGTGAGGAGATGGTCTGCGACCGCCAGGATGGTGAATCCTCACAAGAAGTCAGAAAAGGCAGCAGTCCGGGTACAAGCAAACAGAAATCAGGGCAGAATTCAAGAGCAACAGCAGGGCAGCAGGATGCTTGAGGCAAGCAGTTCAAAACATACTGTAAACATAAGTTTATGCTCAGCCAATTTGCCTCAGGCCTGGCTGAGCATATAAGGAGCAGGGAGCCAATGGGAAGGCTTCCAGGCAATGAGTCATGAATAATTACAGAAAGGTAGTCCAGTGAAAGGCAGGGGCGGGGTGCACAGCTGGTGTGGAGTGATTGATGTTGTTAACCCCTTGCATGTCCCTGGGGATGCGGCACCGGCATTGAGTGCAAACAGGAGCACCCTCCGTTGCGTCATGGGACGCGGTGCTAGCCTTGGTCCGGTCCTGGTAGTGGGAATGTGGTGCTTGTGCACAGCGCTCGCGCGAGAAGCATCACCCGCGATGTCATGGGGGTGGAGCCTAACACCGATCTGTGAGATGTCCCCCCGACTGACAGGACAACTCCTGTGCAGAACATCAGAGTGAGGTGCATCACCCATCATGGGACACGTCGCGGGGCCGAGGTTCAATCCTCATTATGGCTACACAGAAAGGAACAAGAAAAGCTCCAAATTAGAGATTGTAACCTTTAAGAGTACGGTAACAATGCAGGTAAATTATTAGAAAATGTAGTTAGACGAGCTACACAGTCAAAACACATACTTAGGATGCGTAAAGCTTCAGGTGAACTAACATCAGCTCCCAAAGAAATATGTACAGTGTTTAGGGCCTTTTATCAAAATCTGTATACTACCAGTGAGCAGGATGAGTTAGCTCAAGACAAGATTTTACAGGGATTAAAGTTCCCAAAAATAACGAATAAAAGCAACAAGAACTTAATGCTCCAATTACCAGTGAAGGAATAGAGGCTGTCATAAAGAAACTTAAAAATAGGAAGGCACCAGGGCCTGAAGTAGGACTACCCCTGCAAAACGCCTTCAAAGAGATAGTAGACAGAGGGAAATATTTGAAAACCGGGAAAAAAGCATCCATCATAATTTTATATAAAGAAAGTAAAGACCCTCTTGTGCCAAGCTTTCTTGTGCCAGGTTCATATCGACCCATATCCTTATTAAATCAGGATGTAAAAATTCTCTAAAAAATTCTGGAAGAGAGGCTGGCCGCAGTATTACCAGGTCTGATCCAAAAATATCAGGCAGGGTTTGTAAAGGGTACTGTAGATCTTCAGTGAAGAAAGTAAGAAAAGTATTAGGAGCCATTTATTGGACTAAATGAAATCCACAAGATAATAGTAACAATGTAATTATTTTGGTAGACGCAGAAAAAGCCTTTGATAATGTTAGATTGGAATTGTTATTTGATATACTTCAAAGAATGGGAATATCGGGCATGTTTCTTAACATGATTAGAACTATGTATGAGGGTCCAAAGGCATTGATCATGGCAGCGGGAATATACTCCCAGGAATTCAATTTATACAGAGGATCAAGGCAAGGGTGCCCCTTGTCGCCATTGCTATTCAACATAGCAATGGATCCATTGGCTATGTTCCTTAAGGACACGGGAGACTATAAAGGCAATGAAATAGGAAATAAGGAAGTGGTTGGCTCTTTTTGCAGATGACCTTCTGATGTTTGTCTCTAACAGCGGTTAAAAAAATATGAGACACTTAAAGAATATGGAAAATGTATGGGGTTTATAGTTAATGCCCCCAAGACTGAGATTCTAGTGCTGTATCACAACAATAACATTAGGTGGGAGTAAGGCCTCCCTTTTCAAAATACAAGACAGCCAATCAAATAATTTGGGGTTAATATAAACCCCTACCTAGAAAAATTGTACACAAGCAATTTTAAATAAATTCTAACCAAAGTGATTAAAGAACTGGAAAGCTGGCAAAGCCTCCCATTGAACTTAGCGGGTAGATGCCAACTCGTTAAGATAATCAGCTTCACTAGGATTATATACCCATTGCAGATGCTGCCCATCCTGGTTCGTCATGAAGACATCAAATTGATTAATAGAGCGATAAATAAGTTTATATGGAACAAAGGCAGAAATAGAATTGCAATTTCAAAACTATTTCTCCCAAAGGAACTTGGTGGAGTGAGTTTACCTGGCATTAGAAAATGCAATTTGGCGTGAATAGCCAGGCATATGGGAGACTGGCTAATGGACAAAGAAATATATTCCTGTACGAAACTTGAGGACCAAATGGTGCTCCCAATGACGCTGAAAGAGATCCTACACATGACTTGGGGAAATATACCTTTAGTAATTAGAGGGAATCCACTGATAAAAGATACATGGGCCTAATGGAAGACACTGAGAAAAAAGTGTGGGATGTCCTACAAAATATGCAAATTTCTGCCTATACAAGGTAAATTAAATTTGAACCAGGTCGATCTCAAAATATGAGAGAAACGTGTTGTATGGTGCTCAATAGAAAACAGCAAAAAACATGATGAAAATGTTACATAGAATTAACCCAATGAATGAAGATAACCAATAATTCCGAAAAATGTAATCTGGTAAACTATAATCCCACAAAGCGCTGTAGTAAGGATACAATGATAGTTTAACACCTGCCGGTGACCAGTGTAATGAACATCAATTAAACGGAATAAACTTGACATACAAAGTCCAGTAACATAATGGGCAAACTGGAATAGACTCACATGGGGATATATATATACAGTACATGATTGACTGCAAGTCCTAGTGTATCCAGTAGTCCACGGGTTAATTGTGCCTCCGTCTGTAGAAGATCCACTGAGCAGAAAGAAAGAGAAAAAAAAAACGGAGCACTATATCCAAATCTGGCCAAGCCAGAACAAAAAACAAGGATGCGTTCCCATAATGAAAATTAAAGCTTATTTTAATGGAAAAAGAACAAAAAAACCACACCAACGTGTTTCGGACTAACAAAAGTCCTTTCTCGAGGTGAATGACTACTAACCCATAAGGAGTGTTATTTATATGTGATACTGACCAGTGCACGCCAATCGCCATCATTTCCGCATCCGTCACATGACGGGGACGTCATACGTCATCACGTTTAAGCGCGTCATGCCCCCGCGTGAGGCACAACCCTGGGACGTCGACGGAAGGGGCGACATAGAAATACATCAGCACAGAGATCGCTATATCTCAGTGGTCAATGAGATCAAGTCGCGGCCGCCGTAGGCAGTAACCAGCGTTTGACATCAACGCGTGTATGGACGTGACGTCACTACGTCCCGCGGCGATTGGTGCATGTGCGTCACTGGGCGCCATACAAAGAAACCCAACTTTATTAATCTATAACACTCCAAAGGAACAGACATCAAAGAAAAAAAACAAAAAATACAAAATACAAAGAATATGTATAAAACACATAAGAAAACATAAGAAACATATTAAAAAATGATTAAATAAATAATCAATAAAATGTTGAATAAACATCTTTTGACATCAACCATGAGTTTGGTAGTAACGCTTGTTATGTATTGGGTAATATGATGACAGTAGTAATTATATAATTAATTAAGAAATATCTTTCTAATATCTAATACATAAATTATAATAACTGAATTCATTAAACCCATACTGCATTCAAAAATTAAGAAACTGATAAGAATAGACCGATATTGAGTATATTAAAAAAACATCTGTAAAAAGACATTAATGAAAAGAACACATTATTTAACTATATGGTTTACCAAGCAGTTTCAAATTATAGTTGTCAATTGTTACGCCGGTGCTGCCCGCAGACCAGATCCGTCCCCTGTGCTGAGGTGGGACGTAGTGATACACGCACCCGCAGCAAAGGGAGCGTGTCCGGAGTGTGGTGTTATTGTTGCCAGGCCAGGTATAGTAATGAAGACAATACTTGCCGGTACCGGTAGTAGAGAAGGAGTAGTTATTGCCGTTGCCAAGGTCAGGGATGCCAGAAGTCACGAAGTCCAAGTAGAGCCAAAGTCGAGAGCCAGAGGGGGTAGTCGTCCAATCCGCGTCAATACCGAGGAGTCACTGAGAGAATAGTCAAATGCTTCCATACAGAACTATGTCGAGCGACGAGTGATGGGAAGCACAGGCATAATAAAGCTGGGCAGGCCAATGGGAAAAGGAGGCAGGCCTGGAGGACTGCAAGGAGTCCTCCCTGATAGGAGAGATGTGTTACAGCCCAGCTGAGTGTAATCATTGATTTGCCTTGAACTGTGTGATGCTTGGGGGCGACGCCTCGATGCAGAAGCAGTGGTTAAAAGTGCTCTGTTAGGCGTGTGCTCTGTAAACTGAGAATGCATGCACATAACGTCTCGGGCTGGCGTGCGTGTAGGAGGGCGTGGGCACGCCCGGCGCTGAGCAGAGGAATCGCCGAGGGGAGTAATCCCGCGACGGCGGCTGGGGCGAGGAGCCGTGGAGACCGGTAAGGCAGGATTATTTTGTGTGTCCAGGGACTCCTTGCGGAGAGGGAGTGCTTTGTGTGGGAAGTGAGGAGAACGCCGATTCCTGACATCAATGTACTCTGGACAGTATTACATCACATGACTAACATTAAATAACATGTGAATTGTCCAGTGACCTATAGGCTGGAAATTGAATGAAAGTGCTTGGAAATGTGTCTTGTTAATGAACTGACATCCTGTAAAAGGGCTTATGGAATAAAACAATAGCTTTGAACAAAGTTGTATATTTCATAACATTCGAACAATATATCATGTAATTCGAAAACAAGCAAACGGAAGGGAACAAAAAAAGAGAGAACAATCATTATCAGGTATTCAAAAGTAATGGTCCTATGTCCCAATTGGAATTTAGACCATGGGGAGTGCGTGTTTGTAACATAAAGATCCAAAATAACTCTCTTTTATTAAGGATATTCAGTCTATTACCTCCTCTTGCTGGACATAGTATGTGTTCTATACCCTGAAACGTTAGATTGTTAATACTGCCCAGACTGCAGTTTGTGAAGTGATGGGACACTGGATGATTAGTATCTTTTTTAATAAAGAGACGTAGATGTTCAAGGATACGGACCTTCATACTCCTGATGGTCCGTCCAATATATTGTTTTCCGCAGCCACATTTTAAAAGATAGACCACAAAAGTGGTGTCGCAATTGATAAAAGAGTTAACACGAAATTTGTTACCCGTTTTATGGGAGGAAAATTCGGAACATTGTTCCATATATTTACATGCCTTGCATTTGGAGCAAACAAAACTACCCCTGGGTAAACAATTGGATGGCTTTTTTTCTGAAGAAAACATGCTAGCGGAAACATGATTGGCAATGGTTTTCGCCCTTCTGAAAACGAATCTAGGGCCTTCTTCATAGATGGATTGTAAGACCGGATCAGCAGCAAACACTGCCCAATGTTTTTTAACTATGTTTTTAATAATTGTTGCCTGATTATTATGTTGTATAATAAAGTAAGGGGATTGAACGTTTTTTGCTTGTCTTTTAGCTGATCTATCAAAGAGAGTACCTCTGTCTATCATCTGTACTTCGTGGAATGTTTTGACCAAGTCTTTTCTTAAATAGCCTCTAGCTTCAAAGCGCTCCATCAGATCCATGGACTCAGCAATAAAATCTTCATTGTTCGTACAAATTCTTTTTAATCTAATCATTTGGCCTTTTGGGATTCCTTTTATGAGTGATCTGGGATGGCAGCTGTCAGCACGCAAGAATGTGTTGCGTGAATTAACTTTTCGAAACACCGTGGTAGTGATATTTTTGTGCATATCAATTGATAATAATAAATCTAAAAAGTGAATATGGTGAAAATCATAATTAGCAGTGAACTTAAGATTTAATTCATTATTATTAAGGTGTTCAATAAATAATAAAAGTGAGTGCTCATCCCCATTCCAAATAAAAATAAGATCATCAATAAACCTCTTGTAAAAAGTGATAAAGTGTCTAAAGGGATTTCTATCTCCAAACACGTGGATGGACTCCCACCAACCCCAAAAAAGGTTGGCATAGGAGGGGGCAAATTTGGTGCCCATAGCTGTACCACGTGTTTGGAGATAGAAATCACCGTCAAACATGTTTGACGGTGATTTCTATCTCCAAACACGTGGTACAGCTATGGGCACCAGTTTTGCCCCCTCCTATGTCAAACTTTTTTTTAGGTTGGTGGGAGTCCATCCACGTGTTTGGAGATAGAAATCCCTTTAGACACTTTATCACTTTTTACAAGAGGTTTATTGATGATCTTATTTTTATTTGGAATGGGGATGAGCACTCACTTTTATTATTTATTGAACACCTTAATAATAATGAATTAAATCTTAAATTCTCTGCTAATTATGATTTTCACCATATTCACTTTTTAGATTTATTATTATCAATTGATATGCATAAAAATATCACTACCACGGTTTTTCGAAAAGTTAATTCACGCAACACATTCTTGCATGCTGACAGCTGCCATCCCAGATCACTCATAAAAGGAATCCCAAAAGGCCAAATGATTAGATTAAAAAGAATTTGTACGAACAATGAAGATTTTATTACTGAGTCCATGGATCTGATGGAGCGCTTTGAAGCTAGAGGCTATTTAAGAAAAAACTTGGTCAAAACATTCCACGAAGTACAGATGATAGACAGAGGTACTCTCTTTGATACTGTAGATCAGCTAAAAGACAAGCAAAAAACGTTCAATCCCCTTACTTTATTATACAACATAATAATCAGGCCACAATTATTAAAAACATAGTTAAAAAACATTGGGCAGTGTTAGCTGCTGATCCGGTCTTACAATCCATCTATGAAGAAGGCCCTAGATTCGT
Organism: Ascaphus truei; assembly: GCF_040206685.1. Taxonomy (NCBI): domain Eukaryota; kingdom Metazoa; phylum Chordata; class Amphibia; order Anura; family Ascaphidae; genus Ascaphus; species Ascaphus truei. Next base: position 95,549,638 of record NC_134485.1, read on the forward strand.
TTTCAGATGGGCGAAAACCATTGCCAATCATATTTCCGCTAGCATGTTTTCTTCAGAAAAAAAGCCATCCAATAGTTTACCCAGGGGTAGTTTTGTTTGCTCCAAATGCAAGGCATGTAAATATATGGATCAATGTTCCGAATTTTCCTCCCATAAAACGGGTAACAAATTTCGTGTTAACTCTTTTATCAATTGCGACACCACTTTTGTGGTCTATCTGTTAAAATGTGGCTGCGGAAAACAATATATTGGATGGACCATCAGGAGTATGAAGGTCCGTATCCTTGAACATCTACGTCTCTTTATTAAAAAAGATACTAATCATCCAGTGTCCCATCACTTCACAAACTGCAGTCTGGGCAGTATTAACAATCTAACTTTTCAGGGTATAGAACACATACCATGACCAGCAAGAGGAGGTAATAGACTTAATATCCTTAATAAAAGAGAGTTATTTTGGATCTTTATGTTACAAACACGCACTCCCCATGGTCTAAATTCCGATTGGGACATAGGACCATTACTTTTTGATACCTGATAATTATTGTTCTCTCTTTTTTTGTTCCCTTCCGTTTGCTTGCTTTCGAATTACATTATATATTGTTCGAATGTTATGAAATATACAACTTTGTTCAAAGCTATTGTTTTATTCCATAAGCCCTTTTACAGGATGTCAGTTCATTAACAAGACACATTTCCAAGCACTTTCATTCAATTTCCGGCCTATAGGTCACTGGACAATTCACATGTTATTTAATGTTAGTCATGTGATGTAATACTGTCCAGAGTACATTGACAACTATAATTTGAAACTGCTTGGTAAACCATATAGTTAAATAATGTGTTCTTTTCATCAATGTCTTTTTACAGATCTTTTTTTAATATACTCGATATCGGTCTATTCTTATCAGTTTCTTAATTTTTGAATGCAGTATGGGTTTAATGAATTCAGTTATAATATTTTATGTATTAGATATTAGAAAGATATTTCTTAATTAATTATATAATTACTACTGTCATCATATTACCCAATGCATAACCATCGTTACTACCAAACTCATGGTTGATGTCAAAAGATGTTTATTCAACATTTTATTGATTATTTATTTACTCATTTTTTAATATGTTTCTTATGTTTTCTTATGTGTTTTATACATATTCTTTGTATTTTGTATTTTTTGTTTTTTTTCTTTGATGTCTGTTCCTTTGGAGTGTTATAGATTAATAAAGTTGGGTTTCTTTGTATGGCGCCCAGCGACGCACATGCGCCAATCGCCGCGCGACGTAGTGATGTCACGTCCATACACGCGTTGATGTCAAACGCTGGTTACTGCCTACGGCAGCCGCGATTTGATCTCATTGACCACTGAGATATAGCGATCTCTGTGCTGATGTATTTCTATGTCGCCCCTTCCGTCGACGTCCCAGGGTTGTGCCTCAGCGGGGGCATGACGCGCTTAAACGTGATGACGTATGTCGTCCCCGTCATGTGACGGATGCGGAAATGATGGCGATTTGCGTGCACTGGTCAGTATCACATATAAATAACACTCCTTATGGGTTAATAGTCATTCATCTTGAGAAAGGACTTTTGTTAGTCCGAAACGCATTGGTGTGGTTTTTTTGTTCTTTTTCCATTAAAATAAGCTTTAATTTTCATTATGGGAACGCATCCTTGTTTTTTGTTCTGGCTTTGCCAGATTTGGATATAGTGCTCCGTTTTTTTTTTTTCTCTTTCTTTCAGCTCAGTCGATCTCAAAATATGTTCATGACGCGGGAAACCAAGGGAATAAACATATAGTGCAACTGGTAGATACAGAACGGGAATGCTTTATGTTATTTGAAGTGCTCAGATGTAAGAAGGAATTCACACAATCTCACTTCTTCCCTTACATGCAGATCATATATTACTGTAAGAGACTAGAGAACTATAAAAAAGAGATATTAGAAAACAACATGTTTGATAGCTACTTTAGGACTGAAAATAATATTACGTATTTGATCCCTGAATTATATGATTGGATCCGAGATAAAGACCATGTCAAACAATTGCAAAAAGTGGCAGCCAAGTTGAACAAGGACTTCCCAGAAATAACTGAGATTGACTCTTTGCTGGTAGGATTCGGTAGAACCAGGAAAATAATAATATCAGAGACATGAAGGGAATTACAATTTAAATTACTACATAGAGCATATTATGAGTTTGATATCAAATATACACAGATAGAAAAGGATCAAAATAAATGCCTGATATGTCTGCTTATTAAAGTGGATCCAAATCACTGAGAATGCCCATGTATATCTAATTTTTGGGACCAGGTTCTAATATATATATACATAACATGAAAAAAGTGGTAACTACTGTATGAAGGTACCTCTATCGGTTTTATTTGGTAACATCGATGGGTGGAAAGAAGTTAATGGGGACTCAGGAATCCCAAGGATTGCTGAATTTATATTCCTGGCAGCTAGAAAGTCTATAATGGTTCAATGGGGGAAGTATGACCCTCCAAACTTGGAAACGGTTAAAACATATGTCACTCAGCTAATGACCTTAAAGTTAATGGAAACTGAGACATATAAGGAACAAATACTGAGAATTTCTTTACAAAATGGGAACCCTTTATTGACTCCCTACCACAAAGTAAAAAAGACCAAATATATTAGGCTTTCACACACACACATCCTGGAGTCTCTTGTGGCAAACTGCACAAGGTCATTGAATGGATAAACAGAGGGAGAAAAGAACCAAGTTTAACGGGTATCAGGACAGGAGACCAGTATATCTGAACATAACGTCTGTAATATGTTTCTGTGAGGATTGACCGTCGGCTCTGCTGCCAGGATGCACCCCATGGCGGGACGGGTGACACGCACCAGGTTGGGGGACACTGCACATCCCGCGCTTAGGCCTTGCCCCCATGACGCATCTCGCGAAAAAGCGGCGACACACGCCGCTCTACCAGGCTGGGAGACGCTGTACGTATCTCCCTCAGGCTCCGCCCCATGATGTCACGAGTAAGGTACACCACACACAGGCTACGTGAAGGTGCCGCACTACCAAGGGCACACTAGGGTTTAACTCCATCTCCAATTTCCATTCACTTGCACTTCTCCCCGCCCCTGCCTATCGGTGGACTGCATATGTCTAAGGAGAAGTCTTCATTCGTTATCTTGCACCTGTGGGCTGCCTTTGCATTGTCTGCCTGCCCTGTAAAATATTCAGCCAGCCCTCCTACTAACTAACTGGCTGATCATAAACCTGTTTATGTACTTGTGTTTGCCTCAAAAACCTTGCTGTCTTGTCTTGTGTATCCTGTTCCTGTTTTGACCTCGGCTGGTATCTGGTCCTCCACCTCTCTGACACTTGACCTCGGCTTGCTATTGGACTTCTAGCTTCCCTACTCCTGGTCCCCGGCACCTCACAACGACTATCCGACTTCTCCTATCCCTGACCATGGCGAATACATACGACCATTCTGATCTCTCCTATCTGACCCAGCTACACGACCTTACTCTGCACTCCGGACGCGGTCTCACGGTTGAAGGTCGGTTATTCCAACATCCCCACCTCAGCCTCGCGGTACTGCCCTGTTTGTGGTGAGCACTCATTACAGTTTCTGACTAAATGTATGCTTTGTACATTCTGTGAGTTAATTATTTAATTTAAAAATGGTGTATTTTTGTATTTTTTAGTTAAGTCGTGTTTAACAGCAATGTTAGAAAATCAATAAAAAGAACAATAAAAAGAAAAAAAAGACAGAAAAACAAAAATCACCAATAGAAAAGAGAACCATGTAAATATGGAAAGAATACAGAAAATAGAGAACATTTTAAAGAACTAAAAAATGATGATGTGTCATATCACAACCCTACCAAAGAAAGTGGTGAACATAGATTCCATGAAATCCCTAGAGAAAAAGGAGCCTACAGCATGGTAGAGCAAGGATAAAAACAGAAAAATCTCCTGTGTTAGATGGAAAGGAGTCTTTCACAACATGGGAGACTCTGAATAGTTTTGCCTCATTAGCAGAATGGGAACACCAGAAATGGTCAATCAGAAAAAGGGAGTCAGGGGATGCAGAGGATGCAGAGGAGGAAGAAAGATAAATATATCAACAATATCAAACCATTGAATATCTTTAACTTAAGCAAAAAGATTTTAGATCCAGCGGAGTAAAGTCTGATCTCAAAAGGACTTCCACCCCCACCCCTACCATGGGCCCCAGCAATTTCAATTATTTATTGATGCTAATAAATTTCTTAGGAAAATTACCATAAAAAGGTTTTTTATGACAAAAAATTTGGAAAATTCTAGAATTACAAATTATGAGACTCACAGTCCTATTGTAATTGAAAAGTATCATACAGATCTAAGACCTAAATCAAAATGTTATCCTCGTTTCTCAAAAGGTCATCGTTTGGAGGTGTTTTTTCAGATGAAAATTAATAATTCAAAAAATATCATTAAACAAAAATACATTTAAAAATAATTTAACAAAAAAATAAAGAGTAGCCTTAAAACAATTAATGGAGGATGAAAAAAAAATCAAACAAGCAGATAAAAGGCGGGGAGTCATTATAATGGATAGGGAATATTATGTAAAGGAGACAGAGAGGATTTTAAGTGATACAGTACAAAGACATATTTTATTCTAAAAAAAGATAAAACTGAAGAATACTTAAAAGAACTAGATACAGTACACTTCTTAAAAAAGGAAAGGAAAGTGGAATCCTCAGAGAAGCTGAGTATAACTATTTATGGAACGATAAACCTAAGATTCTGATCTTTTACCTCCTACCCAAATTATAAAGAATTAAAAAAAAAAACCTGGATGACCAATAATATCTGGTATTAATTATATGACTTCCAATACATCTGAATAAATAGACCATTTTCTTCAAAATGATGTTATAAATGCCAAGTCACATCTGAATGACACTAAACAGATTCTATCAATATTTGAAAATATAGAATGGAATAGTCAATATGCTCTGCAATATGTGATATTGTTTCACTTTGTACCTCTATAGAATACATGATTGGTTTATAAGCCATAAATAAAGTCCTAATAAAAGATTAAAAAAATTACAGAAGAACATACTAATTTTCTAATGGACAGCATCAAATTAATTTTAACACAAAACTATTTCTGGTTTAATAGTTATTTTTTCTTACAGTTTTGCGGAACAGCAATGGGGTCCAGGTTCACACCGAGCTACGCTAATATATTTAAGAGCATGTGGGAGGACTTTAATCTGGTCCCACCAAGAGTTCGGTGCAAACCTGGTCACTGGAAAAGGTACATAGATGATGTTATTATTATTTGGAAGGGAGAAGAAACAGGTTTAGAAGACTTTTTTTTAAATATTTCAATCAGAATGATTTAAATCTAAGATTTACCAGGAAAATAAGTAACACAGAAATTGAATTTTTAGACCTGGTAATATATATTGATAATGACCAATTGTTGACAAAAACTAATTTCAAAACCGTTGATCGTAATACCTATATTAATAGCACCTGTTAACAACACACTAGATGGCTATCAAATATACCTTTCAGCCAACTAAGAAGAATCAAGAGAAACTATTCAAAAGAGCGTGTATATAAAGAGCAATCAAATATTCTAAAAAAACACATTTGAAGAGAAAAAGTATAATAAAAATGTCACCAGAGAAGCTATAAATAAAACATATGGTCTAGATAGATCAACTTTAATTCATCCAATTAAAAAAGATACTATGGAAAATCCAACAATAAAAAAAGATTTAAAATCTGTGTTCATAACACAATATGATAGGGAAGTTAAAAAAATCCCTCAAGCAATTACAAAACATTGGCATATCTTGTTAAGTGACCCAATATTGGGAAAGGAAATTCCAGAACGTCCAAACATTATTTTTACGGAAGCCAAAAATCGCAAAGGTAAATTAGCACCATGTACTTTTAGGCCATTAATGAAAAATAAATCTCAAGCAAGATATTGACTTAATTTACCAAAACGGATTTTATAACTGTTAAAACGGCAAAGCGTGTAATTTCTGCTCAAAAGATAAGAATATTTTTAAATCAAATGTAACTAGAGAGGGATTCACCTTTAAACAACATCTGAATTGTAGAATGGATTTTATGCTATATCTTATAGAGTGCCCGTGTGGGTTACAATGTAAGGAAAGACCAAAAGTGCCCTGAAAATTCAAATTTTAGAACATATAGCTAATGTTCGAAGAAAAATACTAACACATAGCATAGCTAAACACTTTCAAACATTCCAAAGGTCTAACCCTAAAGGACTTATATATAAGGGTATGGAACATGTCGTAGCTCATTGGAGAGGAGGAAATAGAACAATAGATTTAGCAAAACGGGAGACCTTCGGGATCCATTGGTTAAAACTATGCATCCGGGAGGTCTAAATATGGATATAGATTTTGGTGCATTTCTTTAAATATAATTTTATTACAACATACGGTTTTTGCTATATGTTTTAATATATCAAAGTGAAACAAACAGATATTGCGCTCATTAGTGGTATATAAGGATTAAGTGATATTGTGATCAAGATAAATACAACCTTGGTATAAGGAGGTTTTGTGCTGCTGCTCTTAGGGGATGGCTCAGCTATCCAGCTAATACAGAAAAAAGAAAAAGAAAACAGCGCAAAAAAACCTCATGGTGCAGTATTAAAATATATTTTATAAAGTAAATGGGTGATTAATGCACGTACATCAAAATAAGCATAAATCAGCATGACATGTTTTGGACATGTTACCACTCGCGGGAAACAGCTATGTGCAGGCTGGTGTGTATCTGGATCGTCCTCTGGTCCTCGGTATACAGCTCAGCAAAGGGTTGCACATCTCTTTGGAAATCCTCCCCGTATGGTGTTCACCAGTCTCCGGCAGGCCGCTTGGTGGGAAGTTTAAAACTCCTTTAGGGATCTCCCTGCAGCAGCCGTCAGCTCCGACACGGTGTCCTCACAGGCAGTTCCGGATTGTCCGCAGTAGCGTCTGACGTCATCAGACGGCGCCCGTTGCACTCGCGTCTCTCCGCTCACAGTGTTCAATAGAGTGGAAGTCCCATAAACCGTATGCAAGAATTATGCAGTAAATTAAAGCCGCAATGGGGTTCAGATAAGGAAGGTATTGGAACGCGCCCTCTCCAACGCGTTTCGTAATGAATACTTCTTCAGGGATAACGGAGGAAGTTTCAGGGGCGGTTCTTATACTAATGAAACTGATTTGATTGGCCATACCTAGTTGGAAAACAATCACCACCTGGGGAGACAAGGCTGTATTCTAAATCAAAATCTAAGTTAATACATAAACATTTAGCACATAATAAATACATTCAATTTTAATAACCAATTTGCGGTTCTTGAAATTTAAAAATAGAACTTCTAGAAATAAAGAAATAAATGTTAGTAATATTTAAAAACAGAACAAGTGCATATCAAATCACTATCTGGATATAAATGTTTAAGAGTGAATAAAATGATATAGAAAATGGTAAGGACTGGTTTTTGGTATACAGACATTTGCAGTTAAAAGAATGGAAATACTAATATAAATACATTATTTGTAAAAGATCACTGGTAATGTTAGCACTAGAAAAGTTAAAATAGTTAAAAAAGAGACCAGACATCAATCTCTTCATTAAGACCTAGTGGGGATAGAGTTTGGAGTTTGTAGATCCACAAACTTTCTTGTTTGGATAGTTTCTTATCTCTATCTCCACCACGTCTCCCTGCCTGAACGATTTGGATACCTATGTATGACATAAGTAAAGGGTCAGAATTATGTTTGAGTTTAAAATGCCTGGACACGCTATGTTGCTCAAAACCTATTCTAATGTTTCTCGCGTGTTCTAAAATCCTGACCCTTAGAAATCTTTTTGTCCGCCCTACATATTGGTATCCGCAGGGACACTGTATCAAATATATCACATATACTGACTTGCAAGATATGCAGTCTTTGACAGTGAAGTTTTCTTTAGTTGTATTAGATTGAAAAATTTTACGATCTTTATTTAACATTTTACAGGCTTTGCATTTACCACAGCAATAGTTACCGTTGGGTTTATCAGGCATCCATGGAATCTCCAACAGTATTTGAATCCAAGATCCAATATCACTTGGTGCCAGATAGTGTTTAAGGGTCTTTGCCCGGCGGTAAATAAAGCTGGGTTTTTGGTTAAGAGAAGGACCCAGGATCGGATCATTGCATAAAATGTTCCAGTTTTTATTAATTATTTTCTGGATACTAGTACTGACAGAGCTAAATTCTGTAATAAAAGGTACTATTAGTTTTTCCTCTTTATCTTCTGTCTTTGTTTGTTTTTTTCTGCACTAGTAGAGAATCCCTCTCCATTTTCTCAACCTTCTCTAAGGAGCTGAGTAACAGGGTCTTGTCGTACCCACGCTCAATAAATCTCTCAAAAAGAGAGACTGATTGGGCTTCAAAGTCAGTTCGGAGGCTGCAATTGCGTTTAATGCGCATGAACTGGCTTAGGGGTATATTATCAATCCATGATCTTTTATGATTACTGGATGACAATAAAAAGCTGTTGGTGTCCACCTTTTTAAAAAATGTTTTGGTATTGATGTTTTCACTAATTTTGGATACCAGACTGAGGTCTAGAAAGTCTATCTGACTTACACTCGTCTCAGATGTAAATTTCAAATTGAACTCATTGTTGTTCAGATAGGCCTTAAAGAGCTCCAACGTATCATCATCACCCTCCCAGACACACAGGACATCATTGATGTATCTCTGCCATACAATAACCCTATCCATGAAAGGGTTATTATGCCATATAAAGTTATCTTCCCATACCCCCATGTATATGTTAGCATAACTGGGGGCAAAACGCGTCGCCATGGCTGTGCCACACACTTGTAGATAATACTGATTCATAAATAGAAAATAGTTGTGCGACAGAATAAAGTTGATGGCTTCGATAATAAATTCGCAATTTAGTGGGTGGAGCTCTAAATCTTTTGATAATGTCTCCTTAATTGCCCCAATCCCTTTATCATGGGGAATACATGTATAAAGGGATTGAACATCGAATGTTGCCCATCTGTACCCATCCTGCCATTTTATTGTTTTGACCAAATTCAAAACGGCAGTGGTATCTTTAATGTAAGATGGTAGTACCTTCACATATTTTTGAAGAAAAAAATCAACGTACAGTGACAAATTCGATGTTAAAGATCCAATTCCGGAGATTATAGGTCTACCCGGTGGATCGATTGATGTCTTGTGTATCTTAGGAAGATGATAATATACCGGTATAGTCGGAAATAGAACATTTAGAAATTGATGTTCTGACTTGGTCAATACTGTGGACGCAACAGCCTCATCGAGAAGGCCCTGCAATTCTAACACAAACTGTTTTGTAGGATCTTGGCTGAGTTTGGCGTAATACACTTGATCATTCAGTATGCGCATCGCCTCAGTTTCGTAACTATCACGGTCTTGGATAACTACTCCTCCACCTTTATCGGCCTGTCTTATTATCAGATCCTTTCTGTCCTGTAATTCTTTCAAAGCTAGATGTTCCTCATAGCTAAGATTATGTGATATATCAGACGTTTTAAATTTTTTACCAGTGATGTAAATTCATTATTAACTATGTTAAAAAACGAATCAATAAAACTCCCTTTACTATGGGCTGGGTAAAATTTAGATGGTGGTCTAAAATTACTATGTTGGCATAAATTTAAGTTTGAATCTTCTTCATTAGGGTCTGGGTTTTCAGTAGAATTACTTGGATCTGTTCCTACTTCTTTTTTGAGGAAATGCCTTTTTAGTGTCAGGTTCCTAGTGAACCTGTGTAGATCCGAAAATAACTGAAACCCATTGGGGCCACTTGATTGGGAAAATTTAAGACCCTTACTTAATACCAACTTTTGGCATAATGTTAGATCTACCTTAGATAAATTAAAAATGCCTTTAAAAGATTCGTTTAATTCGATTCCCTTCTTTGTTTTGGTCTTACACCCTCCTCTCGTTCCTCTTCTGGTGAGTGGTGTCTTTTCTGTGACCTGGGAGTCTCTATATTCCTTTTCTCTTTCTCTTTTGCTATATTCCCTTTTTCTTTTGGGCCCAAATATCTTAGCTTGAGTTCCTCCAGAAAAAGGGATTTTTTGGGAGATTGTTGTTCAGAGTCTTTTCTAGGGGGTGTATTGGCCCTCCAGTTTTGTTTTTCTTTTTGATGTATGTCTCTACTATATGTTTCTTTATTAGTGTGCTCCGATCTAGTATTTGAACTATCTCTCCTTTTGTTATTGCTTTTATACTGTCTGTTTTTTGTCTTTTTAGAATAACTTTTATATGATTTGCGATTTTCTCTAGGTTGTTCTTTATGGACTCTTTCTCTCTCAAAATGAAGGCTATTATCCCTTTTTTTCTTTAGGTGTGGTGCACCTTGATTTTTATGGGGATTTTGGCCAATAGAAACAAAACATTTTTCAGATTTATTCCAGTCCTTTTGTCTACCATTATCATAATTGTGTTTATCACGGTAAAATTTCTTTTGTTTATTCAAGATAATTTCCTCCGTTGTAGACTCTAGTGTCATTTTTAGTTCGCATTCCAATTTGGAACAATCAGTGTGTAACACTAAAGGTTCCAAAATTAAGATCATTTTGCCTATTTCTTTTTCTAGGGCAGCTATTGATCTACTGCATTCGAAGATAATTAGCCTCATCAATTGTCTTGAACATTCCTCCTGAATCCTATCCCATTCTTTCATAAATTGATTATTATCTCTTCCAAAAGTGGGGTTCTTTTGGAAGCGCAACCCCCCGGGGAACTCTCCCACAGTCTAAATATCTTTGTATTGTGTTGCGTTCTAACCATTGTTTAGTTTCGGTTAGTAATACATTTTCTAATTTTTTAAAATGGGTTTCAGCAGGAATGTCAATTGTAGATTCATCCTCACATACATTAGTTTCATCTCTAAACATAGATTCGAAAAGTGCTGCCCTTTTCTCCCTACAGCTTGATAATGACCAGGCCATAGTGATAGGGTGCAATAGATAACCACAATTGAAATAATAAGTGAATACAAATTATAACAGTGATGTGAATTAAACACAATATAGTGAAATAAACACAAATAAACCAATTATGTGCAGCAAAGATAAGCAAACAAGACCAAAGTGAAACAAACAGATATTGCGCTCATTAGTGGTATATAAGGATTAAGTGATATTGTGATCAAGATAAATACAACCTTGGTATAAGGAGGTTTTGTGCTGCTGCTCTTAGGGGATGGCTCAGCTATCCAGCTAATACAGAAAAAAGAAAAAGAAAACAGCGCAAAAAAACCTCATGGTGCAGTATTAAAATATATTTTATAAAGTAAATGGGTGATTATTGCACGTACATCAAAATAAGCATAAATCAGCATGACATGTTTTGGACATGTTACCACTCGCGGGAAACAGCTATGTGCAGGCTGGTGTGTATCTGGATCGTCCTCTGGTCCTCGGTATACAGCTCAGCAAAGGGTTGCACGTCTCTTTGGAAATACTCCCCGTATGGTGTTCACCAGTCTCCGGCAGGCCGCTTGGTGGGAAGTTTAAAACTCCTTTAGGGATCTCCCTGCAGCAGCCGTCAGCTCCGACACGGTGTCCTCACAGGCAGTTCCGGATTGTCCGCAGTAGAGTCTGACGTCATCAGACGGCGCGCGTTGCACTCGCGTTTCTCCGCTCACAGTGTTCAATAGAGTGGAAGTCCCATAAACCGTATGCAAGAATTATGCAGTAAATTAAAGCCGCAATGGGGTTCAGATAAGGAAGGTATTGGAACGCGCCCTCTCCAACGCGTTTCGTAATGAATACTTCTTCAGGGATAACGGAGGAAGTTTCAGGGGCGGTTCTTATACTAATGAAACTGATTTGATTGGCCATACCTAGTTGGAAAACAATCCCCGCCTGGGGAGACAAGGCTGTATTCTAAATCAAAATCTAAGTTAATACATAAACATTTAGCACATAATAAATACATTCAATTTTAATAACCAATTTGCGGTTCTTGAAATTTAAAAATAGAACTTCTAGAAATAAAGAAATAAATGTTAGTAATATTTAAAAACAGAACAAGTGCATATCAAATCACTATCTGGATATAAATGTTTAAGAGTGAATAAAATGATATAGAAAATTGTTCTAAAATGAGAATTTTCAGGGCACTTTTGGTCTTTCCTTACATTGTAACCCACACGGGCACTCTATAAGATATAGCATAAAATCCATTCTACAATTCAGATGTTGTTTAAAGTTACATATATATATATATATACAGTGGTTGACAAATCACCAAAAAATCTACTCGCCAAACAAAAAAATCTACTTGCCACCTAGTACCACACATGTGCTGCTTGGGCCAATAGGAGCTCGCCACAATGTTAAATCCACTCGCCGGGTAAATGTAAAGTTTGTCAAACACTGTATATATATATATGCATGATGAAGCCACTGTACAAATGAATGGTTGAAGGGTGGGTATCGGGCCAGGGTGGCTTAACCCCTTAATTACCTTTGCAGTAATTATCCGATAAGGTGATTAAGGAGTTAATTGATATCAGAATGTAATTGCAATATAGTGGCTATGTATTTTGATGGCAACGGAGGACACGGAATTTGCAGGCGAGGGGGCTTCATATTGAGGAGGTCAGTAGAACTTTATTTATTTTATTATGCTAGTTAATGTGTTTACTAATGTGCAAATAATCTATTATCCCTATCTGGATAATAGTTATTTTGCACATTATTGTACTGTATGTGTTGGGGGGGGGGGGATTGATGTTTTGAATATATAGGACATGTTTATTTTTTTTTACATACAGGGTTGTTTCCTCAGGTCTGCGAGGGACCTATGGAGACCATCTGCAGTCTCCTCGGGCTTCTCACGGGTAAACGGCTGCTGGGTCCACGAGGGACACCTGCAGGGAAGAACCGGTGGCACCACAACTGTGGGGGCATTGTGGACCCATAGGGACCACCCGAGGGCCCCCAGACGCCCGTGGTAACCACCCGAGGCCCCTCAGACACCTGTGGGTCTGACCTGGGGCCCCCCAGACAGCTACGGGCTTACCCGTGGGGACCCCATTGTGGGCAACGGTTACCCGCGGAGACCACCTGGTGGACCACGGCGCCTGGCGGGGACCACCCGTAGGCCTCCAGACCCTGTTTGAAACATAGTGCTGGGCTACTGTGAGGTCTTTGAGGTGACCCGTCAGGCCCACCGGGGACTCTCGAGGGCCTGGGGTATTAACCCTGTATGTAAAATAATAAATCATGTTTTTATGGGGGGGGCACAGGGGATGAGTTATGTATTTAATAAATATAATGATGTTTATTGTGGGGCTGTGTACTGTTTTTATTGTGGGTACGGGGGGTGGGGGAAGGGGGTTTTGGCCCCAAGGGTATGTGGGTAGGCCTCCCGGCTGGGTATTGGATGAGGGTGGTTAAACCTCATGGGGTGGGTAGTGGGGGAGGGTATGTAGGCCTCCCAAGTGGTGGGTGAGGGTGGGTTAACCCCTTAATGACTGTAGAGGTTAATAACCGCGATGGTGATTAAGGGGTTAGGGGACATTACATTGGCTGTTTTTATTCTTGTTTAAGTTTTGCAGCATCGGAGGGGGCATGGACGGTGATGAAGATGAGGATGGCCTTCATCATGCCAGCCAGACATGGGTGAGTGCTATATATATATTTATTGTATTTATTGGTCTTTATGTATCTTAAATGGGCAAATGCTCTATTATCCATTTGTGGATAATAGTAATTGTGCCCATTACTATACTGTATGTGTTAGGGGGGTGTTATTTCTTTATAAGTATGTATGTGTTTTTAAATTAATTTGGGGGGGCACAGAATTGGTACTGCAGGCAGAGAAATGCAATTTCAAACACATCGGTTTAAAATATATTATTGTTATCTCCGGTTCGGTGGGTCGTAGCGAGCTGAAACTTGGCCACCATGAGGGTCTGGCAATTTCTAGCCCTCTCGGCCCAGCCAAACAGATTATTTTAATATATATTTGATTGTGAAAATATACTGTATTTGGTGCCTAGTAAAAAGCCCGCGAAAGATACTAACCCCTGCAGTATTTTAATGATTAGGGGGCAACCGTATGTCTACACCAAGTCCCCTGATCAAAGGCTCCCCCACTCTGATTAAGTATGCTAGGGCGGAGAAGAGCAGGACATGGGTACTTGTCCTAAGTGCCAAACTTTACACCTCTGATCCCAGAAAGTAGACTTTAAGTCGCCATCTGATTAGTGTGGGATGCTGAAAATGGGTCTTTGGCCAGAGGGATGTGCGCATGTGCCAGCTACCTGAGGGAAGGTACCAAAGTGCTTCCCACGTTAGCTGGCAAAGAGTAATTGGGTGCAGATAATTGTCAACCAATATCTGAGACCCAGTGTTAGGGATAGAGCTCAGATCCTTTATAACTGAATGTCAGCTCTATGCCCAATGTTGTTTCTGTTGTTTGTGATTACTTCTACCTGATACCTGATGCCTTGATGAATTGCTAATCCAGATCAAGATGACTTCATTGCCTCTTCCCTAAGTAAGTGTATATATCCTGTGTGTTATTTGTACCATATTGTGTGTTCACCTTCTTTGAAGGAATAAACTTTCTTTATCATATTACAGTCGCATTCAATTCAACCCAGTTATTTTGGTGTATATTATAACCCTGCACAAGCTCCCGTGACAGGGTGCTAGTCGGGTATTGAGGGGAAGGGCATTCCAGAGGTGCGGGCAGAAAGTGAGAAAGGTTTAAGGCGGGAGAGCGCTTTAGATACAAAGGGGTAGAAAGAAGACATCCTTGAGAAGAACACAAGAGTCTGGATGGTGCATAGCGAGAAATTAGGGCTGAGATGTAAGGAGGGGCAGAAGAGTGTAAAGCTTTAAAAGTGAGGAGGAGAATTGAGTGTGAGATGTGGGATTTGATCAGATGCCAGGAGAGGGATTTCAGGAGGGGAGACGCGGAGACAGATTTAGGAAAGAGTAGAGTGATTCTGGCAGCAGCGTTTAGGGTAGATTGTAGGGGAGACAGGTGAGAGGCAGGAAGGCCAGACAGCAGGAGGTTGCAGTAATCGAGACGGGAGAGAATGAGGGCCTGAGTCAGAGTTGTAGCAGTCGAGTAACAGAAGAAAGGGCGTATCTTTGTGATATTGTGGAGGAAAAAGCAACAAGTTTTAAAAACGTTTTGAATGTGAGAGGAGAATAAGAGAGAGAAATCGAGTGTGACATCTAGGCAGCGTGCTTGGGATACTGGGTGAATGGTTGTATTTCCAACAGTAATGTGGAAGGAGGTAGTAGGGCCAGGTTTGGGAGGAAGTATAATGAGCTCTGTTTTTGCATGTTAAGTTTCAGTCGGCGGATGGCCATCCAGAATGATATTCCAGAGAGGCATTCAGAAACTTTGGTCTGTATAGCAGGTATTTGGGAGATTGAGAATGTCTTTGACAATCTTATTAAATTCTGACTCTAGTTTTCAAGTAATATTTTAAGCTATAAATCACCATTTGATCTATCAATATTTTATATATTCAATTTTTTAAATTAGATTTTTAAAGTATTTTAAAATTATTTTTTTACTTGTCCCAGCAACATCTCTTGAAATTATATCTGTAATGTAATATTCTTGGTCCCAGTCTCCAAGTCTATATGGTACCATGTTTGTTTATATCCAACTCCACTATGTTACGATTTGATTTTATATATTGAGCTAAATTAAATTTACATATAATATTTATATAGACTAAATTTACCGTATTTCCTCGATTGTAAGACGCACCATTGATTTGGACCTTACAATCGAGGAAAATTACTTTTTCACTTACCATGTTTCAGGAGAGGTCCCATATCAGCGGAGGATGAAGCGGGCGGCGGCAGCAGGAGAGGTCCCACGTCTGCAGATGGTTGAAGATGGACAGTGGGTGGGTGTGCGGCAGCAGGACAGGTCCAAAGTCTGCAGGTGAATGAAGATAAGAAGACAGCGGGCGTGCGGTGGGCTGCGGCGGCAGGAGATCATAATAGCAGGAGAGCTGAGCAGGAGCAGAGCGGCATAGGGGGAATGGCTTGGGAGGTGCACACCGGTCAACTTCTGGTATTACTGTGTGCACCTTCCAAGCCGTTCCCCTATGCCGCTCTGCTCCTGCTATTATGATCTATTAGCCGCCACCGCACGCCCGCTGTCTTCTTATCTTCATTCACCTGCAGACTTGGGACCTATCCCACCACACTCCCGCCCGCTGTCCATCTTCAACCATCTGCAGACACGGGGACCTCTCCCGCCACCGCACACTTCGGCCTCCGCTGACATGGGACCTCTCCTGAAACATGTTTAGTAAAAAGAGGGGGTTTGTACTGTAGACACTTTTTTTTAAAATACATCGATTCTAAGACGTATCCCGATTTCAGACGTGAAAATTGAAAAAAAGGTGCGTCTTAGAATTGAGAAAATAGGGTATATATATTATCAGTCTGGTATTCTTATTTACCTTTTAAACCTCAAAATGGTATCTACCTTTTTAAAATAATTGTCATATTTTTTAATATTATTAAACAAAAATGCTTTAATTTCTCCTTGAAAAAAGTTCCTAACCATTTATCCATATATTTATTCATATGGCGTCTTTACGTTTTAAAATAATGTAATTTTACAAACATTGCTATAGCAAATGGATAATACACACAAATTAATTGTTTAATACATATTGTTTATTAGTACTTTGTAATTACATGTTCCGATTAGCAAAAGAAAACTTTAACCAATAAGTACATAGAAGGGATATTTAGGAAGGGTCATTAGACACACCCAACATAACTCCTGACGAAGCCGAAGCTGTGCAAATTGGGATGAGTCACAATTGCTGCCATTCTCTGCTCGCCTTGCTGATGTCCAGTGTCCACCATCTTTGAATTCCATTGCGTTCCTGTGACGGTGAGGGGGTTCCCATCCCACTAATAAAGGTATTATACAAGGATGAGTGCCCCTGAGCCAGGTTGGGGAATTGTGAATTGTCAGCTCTGCAACCCATTCATGTCATAAACACTGTTTTTGTGAATAAAACTGTATGTGTGTGTCTTACTATTCCAGGAGTATTAACCAGCAGATAAATCCCTGCTTCAGCACAGACCAGAATAGTAAAACCAGGCAGTTAATTGAATTATATTCAAAGGTCCCCGGTATATGCCCAAACCCCAGAACTCTGTGTGGGGTTCAGTGTATCTCCTACCAGGTATAAGGTGGTGAGAGTTATATGTTGTTTAAGTTCAAGTAATGTTCAGTATGGGTAAAAATCCATTTGCATGGGAGCCAGAGTGGCTACTCCGCTCTCTAAGCTTCAAAGGCCATCCAGGATATGGAAGTGTTAAGCCATTTGTTAGCAAGGAGATGTAAAGGAAGAAAAACTTCAATAAGCCATCCTGGCAAGATGTCACCCTGCCCAGACTGAGCGGCACCAGGTAAGAGGGGCAGAGTCTCATATGCTAAGCGACAAAGGTGCAATGTTCGCACATGCCTGTCACGGTAGACTAAAACTTATGAACAATTTTATATTTTTGGGATTCTCGATTGAGCATAACAAGGCGGGCAAAATAAATGGTCATTTATTTATTTTCATACAAAAACACAACAACCTCAGAATACACTTAATAATCACTTACTGGGATGGGGAGATTAAATAAATTGTCCATTGAACGAAAGATGAAGAAAAAAAGTCTCTGGGTAACAATCCTTTTGGCTAGGGCGCAACTTGCCTGCTTGATATTTCCGTCAAATGTAAAATGTTAATTCCAGTTCATTGGGGTTCGTTCTGAGATCCCCAGCGCTAACAAATTCCTGAAGTAGGGGTAAATCCTTGGTTACAATGTTTTAACCCCTTGCTTTCCGGAACCGCTTCCGCTGTACTTGGACGGGATCTTGAACCACGCTTGGATAAGTCATGAATCACACCGGGGATAGCATGGCAGGCAGGTTTATAGGGTTTACAGTTCTATCCCTAACATGCATGCCCAATCCCCTTCGTGGGAACATTTAACCCACCTATGACCGCTTTGCCCGGAGTTTGCAGAACTGGCAAAAAGGGCTTTCCGGTTTACAAAGTGCATGAGTCAGCCTGACACCTAGGCGGTTTACCATACCGGGGTTCACCCCTTACCTGGCGATGCTCAGTCTGGGGTTTGGTCACAAAGTGTGAATGGCCCATGCTGCGTACCAGTATCTGGCACTCAGCAACATCCCGGCCACTTTCGCACTTTGGATCTCTGAGGCTTTTCAACTCTGGACTTCACTATACTCAGGCTCCCACTTAGCAGGGCTCTTTGAAGTACGGAGAGCAAAATACCCTCAGCTCATTCACCCTTAGCATATTTGCATGCTAAAGGATTTTTCCCGGGCTTAAAGAAAAACGCTTTCCTGCCTGCACATTTAAAACCAACAGTAAAATATATGTTATTAATAAAAGTATGTTCTGCTTGTGCCACTGGGATACACTTTATATGTGGGTGCATGGTTTCTTTATTCTGAGCTGCACTCCAAAAATTAGAGTGCTAGCTCACTCCGTTCACAAGTTAGCTTACTTAATTGAAGGGACACTAATGTGGTTTCTGTTGTTAACTTAGTTCCCACGTCAATATACTTTCCCCCTTTCAAGTTAAGAAGCTAACAAGGCAACGGGTACATTCTGTCAGAAACCACTTCAGTTTAAACCGCAAACCACTTAGACAATTAACCTTGCGGTTGCGAGGTTGAGAGCCCAGTAATGGATACCTATACTTTTGACACGGTCACCCGTACATAGCCACGCGTATTCAATCAGCGCTTGGTTCAGCGCTATCTTGTGTCTGAAAACCAATTGGCACAGTTTGTATTCATCCTTATTACTACAGTCCGGGATTGGACTGCAAAATGGAGACAAGAAAGATGGTGTAGGGGAAAACATATCAGTGTGATGTACATACATTGAACCCCTTCACTCACAATGCAATTAAGGGTTAATCAGCTGGGAATAATGCCTTTATTAATGGCCTGATTAACCCTTTGATCTCCACAATGCACATAGCAGAATGAGAAGCCCCCTCTCCCAGATTTGCAAAGTATTGACAACTCCATGATAGGGGGATGGAAATATTCCCACAGAGAGATAGGCTGCACTAGTTAGGTATAGGAATGTTAACCCTATAAAAACCCATGCAGCCCTTCAGGAAGGAGAGTCATCATGCTGTAACAGATTCACCTAAGTTTCTTCATGCTATAACAGATTCGTAACATTGTAACAAAGATTCTGCTAAGCTTCAAGAGTTCATAAGAACTAAGGTCCCAAGATCCAATACTACGGGAACAGAACAAAAGAAGCATCTCCAGTGGAGTAAAACAGCAGTGGCAAGTTGCGCTGCTGACCTAGTACTGTTGTTTCAATCTCTTTTTGCGAGCAACTCCCGCTCCTGGAAAATTGCTCCTAGAGACTTTGTTTTGCAACATATCGTTTTGGAAACAAAATATTTTGTTTTACCCCATTCCAGTAAGTGTATTTTTGTTGTAATTGTAAACCAAGCTGTGTGTGTTCATTCTGTAAATAAATCACAATTTATTTTATCACTTGCTTTGCTCAATCAAAGAATCCGGGAATTTTGGTGTTAAAAGTTCTTGTCTACGTGACAGTTCAAACTACCGGAAATTATATAACTGGAAGACCGGAAGCGTCAGAAGCGTGAGAGATGCCAGATATCAGAGCACGAATCTTGAGGGACAGCATCGAGCAGCAGTGTTCAGAGATACTGATCACAACTTTAGTTCTGCATGCCGATTTGTCACGCTTGTATGTAAGTGTGATTTCAATATTGTATGATATAGATTGATGAATATACAGATCGCACTATGGTATCTTCCATCTTTTTCTCCTGATAACTCCATGACATTGAGGATTGTTTGACCAGACCACTATTACATGATCTGATACTACCCACACTTAAAAACCAAACAGAGTTTTGAAATTGCTTTATTTCATATTATGAAGTGTGTGTGCACACCTCAAAGATTACTTCTAGCACCATAAGCCCATTATTTAAATTATCTGCATAATTTGTGTTTTTCATGTTTTTTTATATTTTATATTTGGTGACATCCTGCGTTCCCCAAACTCCACTGCCCAGTACTTTACAGAGGAAGACATCTGACCGTCCTCAAAGGGGTTTTGATGCTGCATTTATTTCACCAATTTTTTCACCACTATTTTTATTGTGCACTTATTTTGCACAAAAGCCCTTTATTTGAATACACTATTTCACGTTAAGAGCACCTTTTTCTCTCCTTTTTGCTTTGCCTCATGGATTACAAGACTTTCTGTATAGAGATGAATACACAATTTAAAATTTAACATTTTTACTCTAATCTAAGCTCGGGCTGCAATTGTTACAACAAGGATTGTATGCTCAAAATACAGTACTATATTCTAAGGGGAAGATTTGAGGGGGACAATATGCAAACGCATGCCCGCAAATCCGATGTGGTCTGTGTGTAGGATGTGACGTCACTTTACCGGATGATGTCACATCCTTTTGAACTAATGTAACCTATCACATTCTACAGCAACCAATGGGATTGTCTTCAATTGGTTGTAAGGATGTGAAATTCCTCCCTTGGAGATAACATCACATCCATAAAAAAAAAGAGGCATCCAATTGGATTGGAGCTGTACCAACTGACAATAAATTGTAACATCACAGGCTCTATATAAGACCTGTAAATCTCATTTTACCTCAAGAAGCTGACGAGAGAACATCCTGTTCTGGACTTACCATTGGGTTTTGGATTGAAAATGAAGATAGGATTAAAGAAAAGATAAAAATAATGACATATGAAGAAAGAAGACGGTGATAGAAGATAAAAGAAATAAGTTTTTTTTTTACCTGATGCTGGTATTCAAGGTGGATGGCGTTGGATTGCGGGTGATGACGTCATCAAACAATTAAACGAGAGACTGCAGATACAACGGGATTTGGAGGGTGAAGACTTCTAAAGGTAATTAAAATATTGAATGTATGTAAATGTCTTTTTTTCAGGTATTTATTTAGTTTTATGTTTGTGATTACCCATTGACTGATAATGTATTAATCTTTGCCCTTTGGGTACAGATAAATACAGTGACAGCCAATGTATTTTTTAGCAAGCTTGTTTTGAATTGATTGTAATTTTTACTATTTGTTTTATTGTTTGATTCAATTGTTTGGATTTAGGATGGCTTGATTTTAGTACATTTTAGGATTGGTTAGCATTTAAAATTAATTATTTGTTTTGTTTGCTTCTGGATTAAATTAATTAATTGTTTTGTTGGCTAGTGTTTAAAATTAATTAATTAATTGTTTTGTTGGTTAGTGCTTTTATTTATTAAATTGATTGGTTGGCTAGTGTTTTTATTTATTTAATTGGTTGTCTAGTGCTTTTATTTTTTTAATTGGGGTTTTTAGGTGCTTGTGTATATCTTTCATTATTGTGTATTTTTGACCTTCATGTTTTTTTATTAGGGCGACAACTGACGGTTATTGTGGCTTATCATGCCCATATTATATGGGTATGATGTATTGCTATGCCAATCAATGGGTACAGGGTGGGTATAGTGGTCCTGAGGTGGGTGGTTAGGCCTCCCAGGTGGGTAGCAGGGGAGGGTGGTTTAACCCCTTAATTACTATAGCGGTTATAAACCGCTAAGGTGATTAAGGGATTAAAGGCTATTAGATTGTATTTTTTCATGTATTCTTGCTGGCATCAGAGGACATGGACAGGCAGGATTCTGACGAGGATGCCCTTCATGATGGCAGGGGTAAGTATAAAGGTGTATTTACTTTATTTATGCTGGCTAATGTTTT
Source organism: Ascaphus truei (assembly GCF_040206685.1). Lineage (NCBI taxonomy): Eukaryota > Metazoa > Chordata > Amphibia > Anura > Ascaphidae > Ascaphus > Ascaphus truei. The sequence goes on from NC_134485.1 coordinate 95,571,540, forward strand.
ATTTTATAATTGGCATATGCCCTTTTTACCCATATCTGGATAATAGTTATTTTGCCCATTACTTTACTGTATGTGTTGGGAGGGAGGGGTGTGTATTTATTTCTATGTATTCCAAAAAAAAATTGCCACAGGATTGGTACCGCAGGCCAGTGGGGACCTGCGGGGACCATCCGAGGGCCCACAGATACCCATGGGGAACACCTGAGGAACCCCATACAGCTGCGGGGTCCACCCAAGGGTCCATAGATACCCACAGGCAGGGCCACCAACAGTGGGGGACAAAGGGCACTGGTGTTCAGGGCCCCGTGGGTCAAGGGGGGCCCGCCCGCCGGGCCCCCCTGCATGGCCGGGAGCCAGTTATTTAAATAAATTTAAAAAAAAAAGTTTTTAAAATGTCGGCGATTCCCCCGCGGTCCCGGCGTGCATGCGCAGGGCAAGCAGGGCCCGCTCACCTCCCCCCGCTCCCAACGCACATGCACAGAGCAAGCAGGGCCAGCTTTCCCCCTGCTCCCAATGCGCATGCACAGGGCCCGCCCCCCCGCTCCCAACGTGGGATGGAGGGCGAAGTACCTGCTTCTCTACTGTGGCCCGCTCCCCCTTCACTCCCAACGTGGAACGGAGGGGGAAGAACCTGCTCCTCCGGCGGCCTGCTTCCCCCCCACCCCCGCGGCCAGCTTCCTGCGTGCCCCCCGAGTCCACCTCTCATGCGCCCCCGAGCCCACCTCCTGTGCCCGCCACCCCCAAGCCCACCTCCCGTCCCGGGCTGCTGCTGCAGGGATATTGGGGGCAGGAGGGGGAAGCATCCAGCGGCAAGCTGCACCCACCCGTTTAAGGTAAGTCACTGTCACCCACTGTCACCCACTGTCACTGTCACCCACTGTCACTGTCACCCACCCAGTCACTGACTGTCACCCACCCAGTCACTGACTGTCATCCACCCAGACACTGACTGTCACCCACCCAGTCACTGACTGTCACCCACCCAGTCACTGACTGTCACCCACTCAGTCACTGACAGTCACCCAGTCACTGACAGTCACCCAGTCACTGTCACCCAGTCACTGTCACCCAGTCACTGTCACCCAGTCACTGACATCAAGTCACTGTCACCCACCTAGTCACCGTCTCCCACCCACCCAGTCACTGTCTGTCACCCACCCAGTCACTGTCACCCAGTCACTGTCTCCCACCCACCCAGTCACTGTCTCCCACCCACCCAGTCACTGTCTCCCACCCACCCAGTCACTGTCTCCCACCCACCCCGTACTGTCACCCACCCACCGTTATTCACCCAGCCACCATCATTCACCCACCCACTGTCATTCACCAACCCACCGTCACTGTCTCCCACCCACCAAGTAACTGTCACCCACACAACGTCATTCACCCACTCACCGTCATTCACCCACCATCATTCACCCACCCACTGTCATTCACCCACCCAGTCACTGTCACCCAAAGTCACTGTCACCCACCCACCCAGTTACTGTCTCCCACCCACCCAGTCACTGTCTCCCACCCACCCAGTAACTGTCACCCAGTCACTGTCTCCCACTCACCAGTCACTGTCTCCCACCCACCCAGTCACTGTCTTCCACCCACCCAGTCACTGTCTCCCACCCACCCAGTCACTGTCCCACCCACCCAGTCACTGTCACCCACCCACCGCCATTCACCCACCCACTGTAATTCACCCACCCACCCACTGTCATTCACCCACCCATCGTCATTCACCCACCCAACTACCATCATTCATTCACCCACCCAACATCATTCATTCACCCAACCATCATGCATTCACCCACCCACTGTCATTCATTCATTCATTCATTCACCCACCCACCGTCATTCACCCACCCACTGTCATTCACCCACCCACCCACTCACTGTCATTCATTCATTCAACTGTCATTCATTCATTCACCCACCCACTGTCATTCATTCATTCATTCATTCATTCATTCACCCACCAACTGTCATTCATCCACCCACCCACTGTCATTCATTCATTCACCCACCCACCCACCGTCATTCATTCATTCACCCACCCACCCATCCACCCATCCACTCACCCACCCAGCCACTGTCATTCATTCATTCATTCATTCACCCACCCATCGTCATTCATTCATTCATGAATGACCACCCACTGTCATTCATTCATTCACCCACCCACTGTCATTCATTTATTCATCCACCCACCCACTGTCATTCATTCATTCACCCAAAGCCCAACTATCATTCATTCATTCACCACCCATCCATCCAATTGTTATTCATTCACCCACCCATCCACTGTCATTCATTCACCCACCCACCCACTGTCATTCATTCACCCACCCACTGTCATTCATTCATTCACCCACCCACCCATTGTCATTCATCCATCCATTCACCCACCCACTGTCATTCATTTACCCACCCACCCTCTGTCATTCATCCATCCATTCACCCACCCACCCACTGTCATTCATCCATCAATTCACCCACTCACTGTCATTCATTTACCCACCCACCCTCTGTCATTCATCCATCCATTCACCCACCCACCCAACTGTCATTCACCCACCCAGTCACTGTCATTCACCCACCCAGTCACTGTCAGTCACCCACCCAGTCACTGTCATTCACCCACCCAGTCACTGTCATTCACCCACCCAGTCACTGTCATTCACCTACCCAGTCACCCACCCACCCACTCACCCACCCACTCACTCACCCACCCACCCACGCACTCACCCACCCAGGCATGCAGTCACATGTCTTTTGTTGAAAATATAAAAATAAACAGGTTGCATTGTAATGTTTTTTTCTGTATCACAATAAGAAAACAGTTAAGTAAAAGTTGCGCGCTAAAAGATTTTTTTTGTGGTAGTTGCGCTATGGGTTCGGGGGGGTGTGTGCTATGGTTCGGGGGGGGGCTGCTCCTTGAATTTGTCCTTGGCCCCATGATTTCTGTTGGTGGCCCTGCCCAAAGGGAGCACCTGAGGACCCCCGGACATCAGTGGGGACCAAATGAGGGCACACAGACACCTGAATGGACCACCTGAGGACCCCCACACACCCACAGGGAACACCTGAGGGCCCCCAGACACCCGCAGGAACCACCCTGGGCCCACAGTCACCCACCAGCACCCCATAATGGAGCCTGAATCTCGGGAAGCAGGTAGTCCCTGGACCTGAAATCAACACGGTTCTGCTCCGGAGACCCCTTGCTCATCTACACTAGTATTGCATTTTTTAGTAAGAAACTAATTTCGGGCAAGATTTGCACAGGGAGAGGTGGCTCTCTGCAGCTGAAAAAAATCGTTGGATAAGGCCTTTTCAGAGAGGCGATCATCACGCCACTGGCTACTTGCCCATTTTGGGAAATTTGCTATCACTGGTATTCGAGTCTTTCTGAATTCATGATAGCAGTGCTAAAAAACAGGTGATTTATATGGTCCGGCATTTTTTTTATGAACACTTATGGCATAGGCCCTTCTGTGTCTCTTCATGCAAATTATTATGGTTCTGTAAGATGCTTTTTTATAGCCGAGTTTTACATCACTTGAAGACTGTCTTTGGAACACAGATCTCTATATATAATTCCAAAAATGCACTAAGCCTGTTCAAATGTGTGACATTTTAGGTTCAAGACCAAAGGTTTTGTTCATTTTTTCCCCCTGTTATTTCCCTCTGCCATTTTTTCATAACTGCATCTTTTGTTCCACAAGATGATGAAAGGTGTAGCAGTGAGATTTGACAGTAATTTTCTGTCTCTGGTGTGTGACATAAGAAATGAATTGTATGTTCTCTTTGATGCCTCATTTACTGAGCTTTTTCTGTGATATGGTGCTGCTGCAATTTATAAGAGAAAACAGTACAAGAAAATGAGAAATCTAACATTTAACTGGATAAAAATCTTTAATCAAATTGATGAAATTTAGAACTTTTTTTTCCCTACAGATGAAGTGCGATCCAAGTTCCCCCTACAGCCGCGGCCCCTTTTATTCTCCGACATCTCCGATTTTTTCCCGAGATTTTTTCCGAATGCCACGCACTTCACCGTATTCATGCCGCATTCATGTTGCATTCATGCCGGCGTCACCCGCAGTTGATGTGTTTATTGATGTGTTTATTGATAATGGTTCGGATTTAATTGGTTGCAATTTTTGCATATCCGCCAGGTGGCAGATTTTCATGAATTGTAATGCGCATGCGCTTCAGTAATGTGTCGACTTGCAGGTGTTTAAAAAAATACTGCAGTGGTTTAATTGTAAATTGACCTTGGGACTGAAGAAGTTACAATAATGTATCAATTTAGGCTTTTCATATTAAAAACTAAGGGGGCTATGCACTAAGCTCCGAGCTTTCGCGCTGGCCTGAAAAAAATTAGCACGTCCGATAAAAAATTAAGCCGGCGGCGCGATTCACTAAGGCCCGCAGCCCATTTCCTAACGGACGTGTCCAAAACTGGCTTATCGAGCGTGCAAGCTTTTTCCCCTCTGCTATCGCACTTAAAGTTCACATACGCTACCTGATAGGAAAAAAAGCCGCACGTTACATTTGCATGGAGATTTGCTATCTCCATGCAAGGCTATTACTGGCGATCGTACACTAAATAAATACATTTTATTTATAGTGTACATGAGCAGGGGGTCTCCGGAGTTGAACCGCATTGGTTTCATGTCTGAGGACCCCCTACTTCATGAGATACAGGCCCCGTTATGGGGTGCCAGTATTCCCTGCAGTTTAAAGCTTCCGCGTCACGTGACCGGGTTATTTACATTCTGCAGGGGATACCGGCACCCCATAAAGGGGCCTGTATCTCCTGAACTAGGGGGTCCTTGGACCTGAAACCAATGCGGTTCAACTCCGGAGACCCCCTGCACATCTACACTACTGTCAAAACATACATACCAATAATCAATAATTCCTTACCGTAGCAGCTATCTGCTGTGGTTATGAAGCAGCATGAATGTAAATTGTAATAATAGTGTGCGGGAGCAGGGGGTCCACTGAGCTGAACCGCATTGAGTTCTGCCTCGGGGACCCCCTACTTCTTGTGATACAGGCCCTGATATGTGGTGCCGGTATCCCCTGCAGAATTTTAAAGTCCCGCTCACGTGACACAGACCTCACACAAATACGATTCATCTCCCGAGATCCCCTGCTCATTATAAAAAATAAATTTCTCAGATGCACATGCGCAGGAGGTACATTGATTCACATCCCGCTTACAAAGCCATTACTGACGTCATCAAGGACGGTATACAGCATGTTAAATTCATTACCAAGGTGCTGAAGGTCAAAAAATATTTGCTCTTTATGATGTTTTTGTACTTAGTACTGTAGCTCTGTATGTCTAACATCTTTGTCTCTCTTATATTTTTTGACCTTCAGCACCTTGGTAATGAATTTAACATGCTGTATACCCTCCTTGATGACGTCAGTCATGGCTTTGTAATCGGGATGTGAATCAATGTACCTCCTGCGCATGTGCATCTGAGAAATTACAACAGTGGGAATTCCCTGCGCCTGATGCACTGATTTTGATTACCCCATTGCCTGCACCAGTGCTGATGACGCTACCAATCAAGCTCTGTACTCGCTATTGGATGCGGGGTCTGGGAGCGTCCTGGTAACGAATCTAACATGATGTATACCGCCCTTGATGATGTCAGTCATGGCTTTGCAAGCGGAATTTGAATAAGTGTAACCTCGGCGCATGTGCATCTGAGATATCACAATGGCTGGAATTCCCTGCGCCTGATGTACTGACTCTGATTACTCCATTGCCTGCACCAGTGTTGATGACGCTACCAATTAAGCCTTGTACTCGCTATTGGATGCGGGGTCTGGGAGATGTGCTGTGAAAACTTACCCGATTTCTTATAAAGACTAGCTTACCTCTACTTGTATTGTATCACTCCGGGATGAAGCCCACCGATGGGCGAAATGCGTAGAGTGTCTTCTTGTGGCAGCTTTATGTGATTTTTCTGGCGTGATTCCTACGGCTTTATGCAGTAACCATGGACGTTCTTTGATTTTTTCATGAGCAAATTTTTGGAGCTTTACCACAGAGGACTGAACCCGTTTGCTACCTTGTGACAGCTGAGTATAATCTCCCCTGCTGTTTGGTGTTACTGTTCCTGGTGGTTTTTGCACTTATGTGTGTTTGCATCATTCTCCAGCATTGGCTTTCTGCAACACCATTTAACTATGTTCCTATCTGCTCATGTGTTATGACCATGGTTACTCTACACATCCATGCTGTTTGATTATTTATTATTTTTTGTACTTGCTGATCAGGGTATGAGTTTGTTTATTTTCTTTTTTCTCCCCTGTGTTTTTCCCTTGGCTTTAAGGTATATTTTTGTCTATATACAATTTTTATGTATATAGAGTTATTGATTTCATACTTTTCCTTATGCCTTTAGTTATATCTTATATTTTGTAGCATAAGGGTTAATTTTTCAATTTCTTGTCCCATTTAGGCTTTGTTTGTGTCAATTTATATTATAGTTATTATTACTTAGATGCATTATAGTTTTTTGTTTTTTTCCTCAGCATTTACTTTTAGAGAGTCACTGCCTTTATATTTTTAGCTGCCATCAGTCTGTTTATGTTTTTAAGTTAGTGTGTCTTGCTGCATTAATAAAATCTTGTTCATTTTTTGCCTTGACAGAGCATTCGGGTCTTTTTGCTATACTCTATTTGCTTAATTTGGTAGTATATTTTAGAGTGCTATCTTAGGGGATTGTCTTTGTCTCTTTCTATTGTGTGTGATATATATTTGTACCTCTCCCCCAGCACCATCAGGTTACCCTTATTATTTTATTTCTAACTGTTGACGGACGTTCACAGAGGTACACAATTTGGAGACGTTTTTAATGTGAAATTATAATAAGGCTTTATTGTGCCTTTTCCTTTTCATCAGGAAATCCATCCAAACAAAAGGGGGGGGGGAACAAAGCTTCTATTCACTTGGGAGTATTTCTAGTGAAACACTATGCAATTAGTTCACATCTCCATTAGTTAAGCATTTCTCGCAGCCCCAAAACATATAGCATGAAATAAGCAGATATAAGCAGTCTCTTAAGAATGAAAGTCTTATCTGTTTCTTGGAGGGAAAATCTTCTCACTTCCTGGTTCAGCTTCAGGTGTAGTAGTTTTCCCTGTGTCTTGAAATCAGCTTTGCTGTGCAGAGCTCAAAACCGGTCAGCTCCAAAGGTCAGCTCTCAGTCAGAGCTAAGGAGTCACTTCCTGTCTGAACAGACAGGTTTTTGTAAACAATCTAATCAGGCAGGTGGTGTTTAGTAATTAACTACCACACTGCTAGATTAAAGGCACATTACTGAACAGGGATAAGTCCCCTGTTACATACCTCCCCTGTTTGTGGGAAGCTCGGGCTTACCACGGCCAAAGCCCATCCTTCCACTCTCATTCTAGATATCTCTGTGACTTGAATGAGAGTGAATGGAGGAAGAGAATCCTCTGTCCCGCTGGGATTGGAGCCCTTTCTACAGTTTATTTTTGTCTCCTCCCGAAGATGCTTGAGATCAGCACTCCTCAGTCGCTCGAGGAGGACTTTTTCCATGTAAAGTCTTTTTATCACGTGCGCGGTCTTGAGATTTCTGTTGCGTCGGGCACTCCTCTTCTTGTAGACAAAGTGTATGGCAACAGTTGTAGAGCAGTTAGGACTAGCACTTATAGTTTTCTGCTCTTGAAGTGGTCTTTCTGCAGCTTCTCCAGACCACGGAGTCACCAGTTCAGCTTCTTCAGCTAAGGAATCTTCTGGCTTTGATTCTGCACTCCTACCTCTGTTTGTTGCCTGTTGGGCAGCTGTAGGTTTGGCTAGTGCTTTATTTGGTGGCTCAAACTTTGTAATTTTGTTTTGAAGTTGCGTGGAGTCCCCAACTCTCACTGTACCCTTGTCCTTATGGGCATTAGTTACTGTGGGATACTGGTGCTTGGGCAGAGCCAATACCTTTTTCCGTATTAGATAAATCTGTATCAGAGTCTCCTTCATATTCTGGAGCTCTGTAATTTTTGTCGTCAAGGTTGCCGCTGCGTCTGTTTTCTCCTTGGTGTACTGACTCAAGGGAATGGAACAGTCTCTCTGTCTCTCCAGCTTTTGCTCCAGTTTCTGAGCCTTCTCACGCTCCCTCTCATACAGAGTCACCTGGTATCGAAGCTCCGCTTCCAACGATGCTCTGAAGACATGCAGCGTGGCCTTTAGCTCCTCATACTGCTCTGTGGGGATGTACTGGGTATTCAGACGTTCCTGCAGCGCTTGTCCCTCTTTAGCAGCCTGCAGTTTTTCTTCCTGTAGCGTTTGCTGCTTCTCCTCAGCATACTGGAGGTGTGTAGGCAGACCTTGCAGTTGGTTCTGCAGTCGGTGCTCTGCGTCAAATTTTTCCTTGACTTCTTCTGTTAACTGAAAATTTTCTTTTTCAGTTTTAAGTTTTCTTTTTTTAATCTTGAATTTTCTCCTTTTTCAGTCTCTGTATTCTTCAGGGCCTCTTTGCAGTCCTCCTTCCATTTACGCACATCTGCTTTGAGAATGACAATCTCCTGGCGTGAGACTTCCTTCTCTAGGTTGAGGGTCTGAAGCTCCTTCTGAGAGACTTTGAGATCTGTTTCAAGATTACCAACAGTTTCTTTAGCAATGTCCAGCTCCTCAGTGAGACTGTGTAGTTCCTTTCTGGAAACTTCCAGGTCTGTGCGGTAGCTGTTGGTCTCATGATGTGAGGCATCAAGTGCTCTGCGGAGTGTCTGAACCTCTTTCTGAGATACGTCCACGTCTATCCGGACACTGTTGACCTCCTGTTGTGAGGCATTCAGCTCTATACGATGAGTGTGAACCTCTTGCTGGAAAACTGTCATCTGCTTCAGTGCCTCCTCATACTTCCGCTTTAGCGTAGCCACCATTTTATCAGATTGGCTCTGCTTTTCATCCATGGTGGAAATAGTAGCCTTTGCAGTATCTAGCTCAGTCTTGAGATCGTCCAATTCTGTCCCGGCTAAAGAGGAAATTGTGAGCACATATTTTTGTAGCCTCACGTTATTTTTCTGTAGCTCTGTGTTATCTGCTCTCTCAAATTTCAATTGTTCTTTAAGTAGATCACAGACACGCCTGGCAATTTTAAGGGCGTCTGCAGGGCTGGTCAAGGGATCGTCACTCACTGGTTCCGGCTGCGCTTCCCTGGGATGACTGGTTGAGGGTTCCTCACTGTTGGCACCGGACAGACAATTCTTTGGGTTACACAACTTCTGCCTTGGGCCCTCTGGATATTCAGTTATACGTGGGACGAATTCTCCATTTTCTCTAGCCTACAGGGCATCTCGGTCCCCCTTTTTCTCCACAGGATCTGCGGACATGTCTGTTACTTCCACAGTAAGTGAAGAACCGCTTTTCTTTTTCTTCCTTTTTGATTTGGATGACACCGTCCCTTCAGGGATACTGGGGTCTCCATCTTCATTTGAAGTTTTAGCAGCGTCACTGGATCCACCCGGCTTTTCTTGCAACTGTAATAGCTGACGGAAATATTCGGTGATCCACTGCTCCCGCTCTGTCTCCTGCTGATCATATTCATCATCAAAGGGATCGGTCTTTTCTGTTCGTGCCGAGTTCAGGCACCCCCACCATTCTTGGGGTGTTTTGTGGGTGTGACTCGGTTCGGGTTCCCCGTAAGAGATGTCTTCCTCTTTATTGGACTCTAAGGGCCACTCTTCAGTGGGGTAGGGTTCATTACAGGAACGCTGCATCTTGTCCTCCATTTTTAGGCTATCAGGTGTCATTTTCTTCCTGACCTCAGGAGGCGCTATTGCAGCTGTTGCCACTGTATTTGCTAGAACCCCCAATTGTGATAGTCCTACAGATGGGCATATTTTGCTTGTAGAGGTCATGGCTCTCACAGGCATCTCTGTAGATTTTTCTTTCCTTGGGTAATTTTTTTTTTTTTTCAATATCAGCAGTACTGTGCATGCATTTTCTCTTATCAGGTATACAAGATTGTGAAGTTGCTAGGTAAAAAAGTCTATATGCTATACACCATTTATTTGCTAGGTGCAATCCTTCCGCTTCAGCAACAGAATTTGGTTTTCTGCCTGAGTTCAGTAATTTTCAGTCTCATCTTTGGGTATTATGGCATTCACACTTCACACTTTGGGTGTCTGTTTTGCTCCCAAGATAATAGGCATACTTTTTTACTTGCAGAAAAAAAAACATTCTTTGCAGTGGACTCAACACTCAGCAATTGGCTTTGAAAAAACTTTTTCTTTATAGGGCAATTTTACACTCAGCATTTGTTTGCTAAAAATACCCCTGCTTCAGCACAGTCTTTGTATCAATTTTCACACTTTTCTGCATATACTCCATTCACAGCTGGTAGCCCCTATGCGGTGTGGCAACCTTTATTTGCAAAATCATTACCACTCGTGGGTCACCATCTGTTTTCACTGCTTCAGTGAAACTTTTGAAAACAAGAAAAACCTATCCCTTTTTAAGGGCTGACTCACTTCTTGAACCCTGACTATGGCTAGGAGGCAAAATCCCTATTTCAATGACCGTATTAAACTTTGTGATAGGTAATTAAAGGTTTACCTGATTCAGCAGTCTCTTGGGATTGGGGAAAAGAGTCCATCTGTGGTTTTGTAAGTTTCAGTGCAGTGTAAGTTTCAGTGTTGTGTGTCCCTTTAAATCTGATCTCTGCTGCATGAGGGTTTTTTTTTTTTTTTTTTTCCAAGTTGTTTAGACTGTTTGTAGGCAAAAAAACATAACAAAAAATTTCACATAAAAACTCCGGTCCTTTTTAACTACAAGGACACCTCTTGTCCCACTTCTGACGACCATATGTGGACGGACGTTCACAGAGGTACGCAATTAGGAGGCTTTATAACGTGTAATTATAATAGGCTTTATTGTGCCTGTTCCTTTTCATCAGGAAAATTATCCAAACACATGGGGGGGGGGGGGGGGGAACAAAGCTTCCATTCACTTGGGAGTAATTCTAGTGAAAACACTATGCAACCAATTCACATCTCCCTAGTCAAGCATTTCTCCCCAGCCCCAAACATAGCATGATAATAAGCAGATACAGTATAAGCAGTCTCTTAATAATGAAAGTCTTATCTATTTATCAGCTGTAGAGCAAGCTTCTCTGCTCTCCTGGAACCGCACTGAGCGTGCACAGAAAATCAGCATCCAGGTTTAGAAGTCTTATTTGGGCCTTGTGTCTTGAAAGCAGCTCTGCTAACTTTGGCAGAGCTCAAAACAAGTGTGTCTCCAAGTTCAGCTCAGGTGTCAGCTAGAGAGTTCTCACTTCCTGTTTGAACAGACAGGATTTTGTAAGCCATCTCAATCAGGCAGGTGGTGTTTAGTAATTAACTACCAGAAGTTAACCACCACACTGCTAGATTAAAGGCACATTACTGAACAGGGATAAGTCCCCTGTTACAGTCTCCTACCCCTGATCTCGGCAACGGCAATGACCATTCTTATGGGAAAACGGTACCGGCAAGTATTCACGCAATACTCCCCATCTGGCCTGGCACCATCTATTACCACAACCCGGACACGTCCCTCGCTCTGTCGGTGTGTGTATTCATACCTGCCACCTCAGTTCTAGGGACAGGTCTGGTCTGCGGGCTACTCCGGCGTAACAGTAACCCCTCTATGTCAGTCTCTATATTCTCCGTCCGTTGATCCATCTTCTCCATCCATTGATCCAGCTGCTCCATCCGTTGATCCATATTTAGCATGGTCTCTAAAAGAAGATCTATCTTTACCAGCATAGTAGAGTTCCCAGGGATATCGACACTTAACCCATTCAGCATGCGGTCTAACGAGCTGGATCTTGTGCATGGGGTGCTGTGGACATCTGGGTGGATGGGTGCTATGGAGGATGAGATGGGGGTTCCCTGGAGAGAAGCGGCAGTGTCGTCGAAGAAGGATGGAGAAAGTGACCTGTGGATTTCCGGGAGAAAAGCGTCAGAGTAGTCTAAGCGTAATGGAGAAAGTGACCTGTGGATTTCCGGGAGACCAGCGGCAGCGTCGTCGAAGAGGGATGGAGAAAGTGACTTGTGGATTTCCGGGAGAGAAGTGTCAGAGTAGTCTAAGCGTAATGGAGAAAGTGACCTGTGGATTTCAGGGAGACCAGCGGCAGCGTCGTCGGAGAGTTGTGGAGAAGATGGACTGTGGGTTTCCGGGAGAGCAGCGGCAGCGGCGTGGACGAGTAGTTGAGAAGATGGGCTGTAGATTTCCGGGAGAGCAGCGGCAGAGTCGTTGAAGCGTAATCGAGGAAGTGGCCTGCGGGTTCGTTGGGTTGGCTGCCATTTGTTTTGCTTTGAGTGTACATTACCGAATTTCTTCTTGACATAATAAGGCTTACATGTATTAAAACCCTTAGCCTTTGGGGTCAGCAGATGGTTTTCTTTATTAGCCTTAGCCTTTCGCTTTGGCCTTGGCTTGGAAATGGCTCCTACCTTTCGCTTTTTCTGCGTGACAGGCACGGCAGAGGCGAGTGGGTTCCTGTGTCCGTAAAATCGGGGTTGATCCATGGAAGCAGATGGCACAATGCAGTATCTGGACAAGGTAAAGTTCAGATTCAGATCATCGAGTGGTGGGCTATGCAAATTGTGTAACCTTTTATGCATGGCGACGAGGTACAGGTGTTAAAAGTGGCCGTACGCTAATGTGAGTCATTAACGTATAAATACACCATCCATTTTGTGGATTCACTGCACATTGAATACACATCGACTAAACATCGAATATACATTCTTGTATTTCTTTCTACTCGCAGCAATGCCTGTTAAAAATATTTCAAAGGATCTAATATAGTATATCTATCTATTATTGTTTATATTGCTGCATATAAATATAACTAAATAGTATAGATCTATCTAACATTATGGTTATTTCTGTTTATTTATATTACTTTATAATATAGTATATCTATCTATTATTGTTTATTTTGCTGCATATAAATATAACTATATAGTATAGATCTATCTAACATTATGGTAATTTCTGTTTATATATATTACTATATAATATAGTATATCTATCTATTATTGTTTATATTGCTGCATATAAATATAACTATATAGTATAGATCTATCTAACATTATGGTTATTTCTGTTTATTTAAATTACTATATAATATAGTATATCTATCTATTATTGTTTATAATGCTGCATCTATTATTGTTTACTGTAACTGATGTGCTGTACTTGTGGCCTACTGCACTGTGACTAACCGGAGTGTTGTTTTTCTGTACACTGTATGGAGACAACTCTTCTGGTCAACAAAATAAGTGAAGAGAATGATGAGAAGAGTGCCTTAAGGGTCAAATACACTCTGCCGCAAAATCACAATCTCACTGTATCCGAGACCAGCATAAAGAAGATGACACGCAGAATTGGATGGAAATATCGACGTTTGAGGTTAGTACTGGACAGTACAGGATGTTAAAGTATTGTTTAAGAAATTGTACTGTACCTATAAAATTAGTCCTTGTCATTACAGAGCGTACCTATGAAAAGGGACGTTAACAAGATCAAGAGAGTGGTCCAGGCCCAGGCATGGATCGACAGTGGAGAAACTTTCCAGGATTGCATCTTCACTGACGAGTCTACTGTATCGCTGGAGAGATTTGCCACCTTTGCATTCCGCAAAAAAGGTTGCATATCTATGAAGCCGCGTCCAAAACACCCAGTGAAGATGCATATGTGGGGTGCCATCTCTAGGCGTGGACCAGGATGCATTGTCATCTTTGAAGGTAAAATAAGTCACACGCTTTTGCCTTATGCACTGTACTATACTAGTGTGCAGTTTTTTGAGCACTTTCCTTTTCTTGTTATAGGAATCATGAATAAAGCTTTTTTCCTAGAGCAAATTGTGCCTGAGATTGTGGAATACATCACACGTGAGTTCCCAGATGGTCACCGTTTCTACCAGGACAACGATCCGAAGCACACCGCATGAACAGCGCATATTCTTGAGCGCGGTATCAACTGGGTGAAGACGCCAGCGGAGTAAGTGTGGTAACCATGTCTCATTTTATCCCACTGTTTTTACTGTGTATATCTTTAACTAATTGTCCTTTTTTTCCCCTCCAATGACAGATCGCCAGACTTCAATCCTATCGAAATGGTCTGGCATCAGCTGAAGGATCATATCCAAAAAGTCGTGAAACCCTCCAAAAAGGATGAGTTGGCACAAGGCATAATGATTTTTGGAACGATGTACTCACCGTGGAACGATGCAATAAATATATTGACCATATTGCGACTGTGTTGCCCATTGTGATCGAGCGTAATGGGCAAGCATCAGGAAGGTAGTATGGTATAGTACTGTACTGTAGTATTGTAAGTACAGGCACACCAAGTACAGTACTGTATGATACAGGTAAGTATGGCACAGATTTTTTCTTTCCTGAGAGAGCAGCACTAGCCATCTGGTTACAAAGTATTTAACAGTAGTTCCAGTATACAGTAGTTCCAGTATAGAGTAGTTTGACAGTACTAAGTGCATACTGTAGTCCAATATGGAGTAGCTATACAGTACACAATGCCATAATATGCACCTAACTGCACTAATTTTTTCTTTTCTTGTCTTTTCAGAGAAAAAAAGGATGGAGAGGGGGGTATCATGTGTACATTGTGTGAACTGTGTGTACAGTAAAGTGTATCTAAAGTGCAGTCATGATTTACACAAAACCTCCCCTCTCTCAATGAACTACACAGAATGAGGAAGAAAATAAAGACGGAAAACTTTATATTTGTATATATATTATTATATATTATATATTATTAATTAATATTATTATCAATGTGCATTATTCATGATTATCCACGGCCCTCAATTTTCAACTGACAGAAGAACTGAATAAAGTCTGCATTTTGTATTGTTCATGATTATTTGTATATTTGTATTTTTTGTTCTAGATAAAATAAAATAAATATTTCTTTACATTCATGATAATCATAATCATTGACACCCCCTCCCCCTCTACACCAAAGAAAAAGAAAGAATGATAAAAAATGGTAACTTACTGCATCAAAAACATGAATCAGATAAAAAAAATTTAACTCTCAATTTCACAGTGCTGTGAAAATCAGATTTACATATCAAATTCGAGAAGGGATTATCACAAGTGTTACCGTAAACAAAGCCTCAAAGGGTTGGGGGGTGGATGGGTGAGTCATGCGCAGTAATCATCAGCTAGCTCCCTTCCCAAAAAGGATTACAGAGAGTTGACTCAAAGCCAACAATTGGATAATTAATTAATGGTTTTGTAGAGGTGTCGATAAGATGTTCAAATCCTTGAGCGAGCCTTGTGTGTGTGTGCGTGGGGGAGTGGGGTAAAGCTGCATGAAGGATTAGCTGTACTGTAGTTCAAAGACATGACATATTTTCAACAGGTAGGTCATCATAATAATTTGATCCCCACACCCCCAAATACATGTCAAATGCACAGTGTCGCAGTCAAAAGCTACAGCACAGATTAAATATCGTATTATCAAGATGGTTGAGGCAGGCACATGTTCATGTTGAGAAAATATTTATTTATTTATTTTTGGTCACTCTTGAACTTCGCAATCAGTGGTGAATTTATAGACGCATGTGCAGTAATCATCAGCTTGCTCCCTTCCCAAAGAGGATTAAGAGAGGTGACTCAAAGCCAACAATTGGAAAATTAATGAATGGTTTTGTAGAGGTGTCGATAAGAGGTTCAAATCCTTGAGCGAGCCTTGTGTGTGTGCGTGGGGGAGGGGGGTAAAGCTGCATGAAGGATTAGCTGTACGGTAGTTCAAAGACATTACATATTTTCAACAGGCAGGTCATCATAATAAGTTGATCCCTACACCCCCAAATACATGTCAAAGGCACAGTGTCGCAGTCAAAAGCTACAGCACAGATTGAATATCGTAATATCAAGATGGTTGAGGCAGGCACATGTCCATATTGAGAAAATTTTTTTTTTTTTTTTGGTCACTCTTGAATTTTGCAATCAGTGGTGAAGTTATAGACGCATGTGCAGTAATCATCAGCTAGCTCCCTTCCCAAAAGGATTACACGCAGGCGCAGAGAGGTGACTCAAAGCCAACAATACGAAAAAAAAAATTTTTTTTATTTTTTTGGTCACTCTTGAACTTTTTTTCCCCCAATGAGCATTAAAAATCAACACAGAGGAATACAGTAAATCAAAACTGAACGTTATACACGCAGGAATGTGATGACAGGAATGTGATTGAAACCAGAAAGCCATCCGTTCAAAGGAATGGTGTGGGAGAGGTGTACTGTAGATAAGAAGTTGAAATACTGCACTGCAGTACATTATCCTGTGTGTGTGTGTGCGGGGGCGAGCGAGGGAAGAGCACTATATACGCCGAAATGTGATACTGTTACAGTACACGCCTATGCGTTTCAACAATGTTCAAATGAGACATACATGCATGTATAAATATGCAAATTTACAATTACTGTGCGGGCACACACAGACTGTGTACTGACGTAGGTTGAACTGCTACAGTATTAGACTTTGAAGACAGCAGCTCGCGAACGCCCACATGAGTTTTTAGACGGTATTGCAGTATTGCAGACAGCGCTAAAATATGCTAATATTACGAGCGCTAAAATACCGGAACATATTACGGAAAAAAAAAATATACTGCATCTGCCCGCGGTTATCAGAGTTGCGCTGCTGCAGCCGCATTAGGATAAAGGCGGCCGCAGCTGTACATGTCACTTGTAACGGGTGGACAGCGGCCACAGTGCAGCTGTGAATGTGGCCAAGAAAGAACACGGCCCAGTGCAAGACAAATTTCCCATAAAGATAAATGCAGCGGAGATCCCATTTTCTGAATGCGACTCCCGTTGCATTAAAACTACCGCCCATGTAACCGTGACTTTTAAACTTGCATAAGATACACCGTACTCCATAACTCGAGAATCAAGGGGTCATAAGTCCTGAAAATAAAGTTGATTCAGCTCTGGAGACCCGCCACTTCAATCCTACTGAGTGTACTAAAAACGGTAATAGGTATTAGCTCTGGAGACTTCCCAGAATCCATCCAATGCAGGAAAAATGCATTTTTTTCTAGGTCTCTTCTCGCCACTTCTTGGCAGCTTATCACCACCTTCCTGCCAACTTTTCCTGGTGGAACATTTTTGAGAGGAAATCTCAATTCTAGAGCCGCGATTAGCCTCGATAAGCTAATCGGGGCTACTAGAATTGCATGAATTTTAAAACCTGGCGATAAGTGGTTTATCACCACTCATTTGATGATTGTTTTTCTCGGCAAAAAAAATTGCAGAAAAGGTATCTTATCGCTGGCTTATCAGTGCTTACTTAATCGCTGTAGGCTTTTTTTGCGATAAGGTTGTGATGATAAGTGGCTTATCGCTGCTTAGTGCATAGGCCCCCAAGTATAAATTTATTGACAAACTTGGACCCCCTTGGGGCTCCCTTATGGCTACCGAGTATTGTACTGTAGGCAAAGATTTTTAGTGTATCTCCTGACGGACACACATAATGAACTATAATAACTTAAATAACCACACAAATAAATATTCTGACTGATTGTAGCCAAGCGGCAGATGGGCCTCATCTGATTCAAGTATGAGGAAAGGACAACAAAGTGTTCATGCAGATGTCATCTAGCAGCTTCTTGTGGTCATGGTGGCATTAAGTCATACTACATCTGTAAGTTAATAATGAGAGTAATAGCTGATAACAAGAAAGGTATGTATATATAATTCTGAAAATTAAAGGGCTAGTCCCTATAGTGATAATTATAATTATAACAGCTGACACTCTTACCTCTAGAACAAGTTGTTATAAAAATGGGTTACACAAAAAGGAATGACAGTACATCAAAACATATCAATACAATCACACCCAGTATACCCAACGAGTCCAATAGGGCAGGAAATGGGTATGCAGCTTCTTTAGCAACCGGAACTAACCCCAGGACCGGCAAGAACTATAGAGAAAATGACAAAAAAGAGAAAAAAGCGCAAAAGCCCATAGAGTAGTATAGTCAATTTATGTAAGAATTAAAATACGGTTATAAACACTCACAAATGTAAGTTGTAACAGGCACTTCGGTATTTAGAATGACCGCCGGAACAGTAGTAGTCCACCTCTCTGATAGCTGGATGCTTGGAGTCCTTCCTTTGCTTTCTTCCACTTGATCAGTGGCGTGCATACGCTTCCGCGTCACGTGGCTCGTAGCTCGTGATGTCAACATCTGTGTCGTCAATCGGGGGTTGGGCTTTTGGCAGACACTAGCTCCCCCTCCAGACCAGACAGGCAGGAATTCTATTTGGTTAGCGCAAAATTCAAAGTGTCCTTAGCGCAAACACAGGCAACCTTTGGCAGGAGCAGCCCTACGCGTTTCAAGGACCTTGTCCTCTTCGTCAGGGGTGCTATTACTGCCTGGTTGCAATGGTTCTCATATATAGGGGTACTGATTGATTACCTCCTAAACAAAGTCAAAATAAGTGGATTTCTCCCAGTTTATGTTATTAGGATTACACAATGGGGGTTAGACCTCCTGACGAAGTACTTGGTACGAAACGCGTAGAGGTCACGACAGGTCATCCTGCGCGTTTATGCTGGTAAGCTGAGACGGAGCCTGCAGGAGACAGCAGCGGTTTTATCCATCTCCGCGGTGCCGAGATCCGGATCCTGCGCAGACACCGCGAGTCTGCTGACTGTCTCAGTGTGAGTGTCCGTTTCCCCTTGCCAGTGCCCAATCCTATGGCGGTTTCTATACAAATCTGTTGATAGGTTGTTTTCATGTTTGTTTTTTTCTTTCATGTTTTTTATATAAATTTTACTGTATTTGTATACTGTGCAGCTTAGGGTTTAGTCACCATTAGGTGTTCTCCTTGGTAGTACTTAACCGTCCAGCTGCACAGCTGTTCTGAGGTGGGTTGGATCCCCTCAGTTTTTGTGTATTTTTAATTAATTACCTTTCATTAATCCCTGGTGCGCATTTGTGCATTTTTTATTATCGGGTTAGACCAGCTGTTTAGCTATGAGGCCAAAATATCTAAGAGTATATATATTGAGGTATTATGTAACACGTTGATTAAATCCTACAAATTATGTAATACTGTTTCTAAAATGGATTAAATTAATATATAATAAAATACATATTAAAACCACTGTGAATACTAAAAACAACAACTTAAATTACAGGGATAGAGTATATTAGACCTAATGATTATGGAGGTGATCATATATTGATACTGAGACAACAAGAGACCTATTGGATACACCAGCTCAATACAATGTCCCCCAATGGGTTAAATGAAGATATTGATCTTGCAGCATTTTTATGAATCCTCATTTAGGGGTTCCTCTTTTCTCCCCCTATCCCTCCTCCTCCTTCCTTCTTTTCTATCTTATCAATTTGTTTTAAATCATTTAATTGTGAGGTTTTTAACAAGCTGTGTTTGTATTAAATATATTATGTGGTCATGATTATTATTAATGTTGTGTCAGTTGTTGCTTTTAGTATTGACAGTGGTTTTTAATATGTATTTTATTATATATTAATTTAATCCATTTTAGAAGTGGTATTACATAATTTGTAGGATTTAATCAACGTGTTACATAATACCTCAATGTATATACTCTTAGATATTTTGGCCTCATAGCTAAACAGCTGGTCTAACCACCATTGTGTAATCCTAATAACATCAACTTGGGAGAAATCCACTTATTTTGACTTTGTTTAGGAGGTAATCAATCAGTACCCCTATATATGAGAATCATTGCAACAGGCAGTTATAGCGCCCCTGACGAAGAGGACAAGGTCCTTGAAATGCATATGGCTGTTCCTGCCAAAAGTTGCCTGTGGTTGCGCTAAGGACACTGAATTTTGCGCTAACCAGATAGAGTTCCTGCCTCTCTGGTCTGGAGGGGGAGCTAGTGTCTGCCGGAAACCCAACCCCCGATCGACGACACAGACGCTGATGTCACGAGCTACGAGCCACTTGACGCGGAAGCGGATACACGCCGCTGATCGAGTGGAAGAAAGCAAAGGAAGGACTCCAAGCACCCAACTATCAGAGAGGTGGACTACATCTGTAAGTGTTGTATAATAAATTCTAATATTGGCTGTCGATTCCACTTTTTACATTTTGTTATACTGGAGTGTTGTGTTTCAGTGTGCACCAGTCATTCTTAAAGTTAGGCTTTTTTCATCTTCTGCTGGTTATATACAGTACAATGAAAATGTTAGAGGGAACAAGAATGCAGTGTGCCCCAGTACCAACCAACTTCTTGTCCTCCCACCTATATTACTTCTGCAACCTCCAAACCACTCTTCAGCCCCCTCCCTTTTGCCTGCTCCATAGTGTACCTCTGCAATGCTATGGATTCTGGGGCACAATTTTTCCAGATTTAACAACATCCACAGAGCAGTGAAAAGTTGCACCACGGAACTCTCAGCAGCAGTTCTGCCCCACACCACTCAAAGAAAGACCACTTGGGAGACTCGGTTTTCTTTTTCCATAGCCAGTTTGATAGAGGCTTGAGTACTTGGACCTTTAAGGTAATGTGCCCTGATGCTTTGCACAAGCTGCACTCACTATAGTTTCACCCCTGAAAAAAAACATGCTACTTCAACCTTGCAATACAAAGCCAAGAAACAGATAAGATTAAAGAGGTTTTTAAAAGGATACATTTTTACTGACAACCCTTAAGTCCTATGTTTAATTCAATAGGCTACAGTTTTAAGCTGCTGACCATTAGGCTTTCAGTTTGAACAATGGGATGCTTAAGACATGTACTGATTTACCTTATTTTATAATTACTGTAAAAATGAAACAATGATTTTAATGGTTTCTTATTAAATTATTTTCAAACATGAGCAAATAATGTCTATTTTACATTACATAATTTCAGTAATGACATTCATTAGTTACTAATCTTTTGATGTATAATGTGTTATGTGTCACATTATCTATATAAACTTTTTATATAATATACTATAATAACTTTTTTTACAGTTATCCTTTCATGTAGGAACAAAATAATATATCTAATGTACTCTCATTGGTAATAATTATACATAATTATACATAAATAATATGACATAAAAGTGAAAAAACTCTACATTAATATTACAAACTCAAAGAAACTTTAAAGCTTTGGCAATTATAAAAGAAAAAACATAGACACACGACTTTAATAATCATTACTTTCTATGCAACCTGTTTTAAAATGAGAGAAAATAAAAAGGGCCACGTTTTGCTCTTGTAGGAGTAACTGATTCAATGTTATTTTTTGTTTACCTTCTTCTGTAACAATCTAAATATACAGTACAGTATATGTAGGAATGAGTATCTTGCACAGCAAGAATTTTACAAACTCAACCTAATCTACAGTACTGCATAATGTTTTAAGTTATGGTAGGTGAAAAAGGCAACATGAAACCGCCATCGTATTGCACATAGCAAATAAAAATATCACTTGTGAGCACATTCACATGTCTTAGGCATGTCTGCAACCCTGCCTTTCACCATTATCCCCAGCATACAGTGCTTCCACTACAGCAAGGGATTCTGGGAAATGACATGCAAATGAGCACACCAAATGTCACATTTTGTCTGAAAAACCTCAGGTTGAAACATGTCTGTGAATGGTTTCTCTGGCTTTGCATCTGATTCCCATGTAAAATGTATGTCACACGCTTGTGCCTTACGCACTGTACTGTACTAGTGTGCAGTTTTTTGAGCAATTTTCTTTTCTTGTTATAGGAATCATGAATAAAGCTTTCTTCCAAGAGAAAATTGTGCCTGAGATTGTGGAATACATCACACGTGAGTCCCTGGATGGTCACCGTTTCTACCAGGACAACGATTCGAAGCACACCGCGTCAACAGCACATATCCATGAGCGCGGTATCAATTGGGTGAAGATGCCAGCGGAGTAAGTGCGGTAACCGTGTCTCATTTTTTCCCACTGTTTTTACTGTGTACTGTATCTATTAAACTAATTCCCCTTTTTCCCCCTCTCCAATGATAGATCGCCAGACTTCAATCCTATCAAAATGGTCTGGCATGAGCTGAAGGACCATATCCGAAAAGTCGTGAAACCCCCCAAAAAGGATGAGTTGGCGCAAGGCATACTGAGTTTTTGGAACGATGTACTCACCGTGGAACGATGCAATAAATATATTGACCATATTGCGACTGTGTTGCCCATTGTGATCGCGCGTATTGGGCAAGCATCAGGAAGGTAATATGGTATAGTACTGTACTGTAGTATTGTAAGTACAGTATGATACAGGTAAGTATGGCACAGATTTTTTCTTTCCTAGTAGTCAGAGTATACAGTAGTTCAAGTATAGACTAGTTTGATAGTACTAACTGCATACCGTAGTCCAATATGGAGTCGCTATACAGTACACAATGCTTTAATATACTATTCACCTACAGTAACTGCTCAATTTTTTTTTTCCAGAGTTATAAAGTATTTAACAGTAGTCAGAGTATACAGTAGTTCCAGTATAGACTAGTTAGACAGTACTAACTGCGTAATGTAGTCCAATATGGAGTAGCTACAGTATACAGTACACAATGCCATAATACAGTATGGACCTAACTGCTCAATTTATTTATTTCCAGAGAGAGCAGCACTAGCCATCTGGTTCCAAACTATTTAACAGTAATCACAGTATACAGTAGTTCCAGTATAGACTAGTTTGACAGTACTAACTGCATACTGTAGTCCAATATGGAGTAGCTATACAGTACACAATGCTTTAATACGCCTACAGTAACTGCTCAATTTTTTTCTTTCCAGAGTTACAAAATATTTAACAGTAGTCAGAGAATACAGTAGTTCCAGTATAGACTAGTTTGACAGTACTACACAGCACACAATGCCATAATACAGTATGCACATAACTGCACTAATATTTTGTTTTCTTGTCTTTTCAGAAAAAAAGGATGGACTGGAGGAGAGGGGGTATGGTGTAAAGTCTGTGAACTGTTTGTACAGTTAAGTGTACAGTATCTAAACTGCAGTCATGATGTACACAAAACCTCTCCTCTCTCAATGAACTACTGTACTGTACACAGAATGAGGAAGAAGATAAAGACGGGAAACATTATATTACTATATATATATATATATATTATTATATATTATATATTATTAATTAATATTATTATCAATGTGCATTATTCATGATTATCCACCGGCCCTCAACAGAAGAACTTAATAAAGACTGCATTTTGTATTATTCATGATTATTTTTATATTTGTTTTTTTTGTTCCTGATAAAATAATATAAATATTTATTTAGATTCATGATAATCATTATCATTGACAACAACCCCCCCCCCACCTACACCAAAGAAAAAGAAAGAATTACAAAAAGTGGTAATTTACTGCATCAACAACATGAATCAGATAATGTTTTTTTAACTCTCAATTCTCACAGTGCTGTGCAAATCAGATTTACATATCAAATTCGAGAAGGGATTTTCAAAAGCGTTACCGTAAACAAAGCCTCAAATGGTTGGGGGGCGATGGGTGAGTCATGCGCAGTAATCATCAACTAGCTCCCATCCCAAAGAGGATTACACGCAGGCGCAGTGAGGTGACGCTCGGCTAGGGACAGATAAAAACACAATGGCAAGCTTCAGAAACTGAATGACTCTGTAGAGGTGTCTGTCGAAAAGAGTTTCAAATCCTTGAGCGAGCCTTGTGTGTGTGCGTGGGGGAGGGGGGTACAGGGTACAGCAGCATGAAGGATTAGCTGTACTGCAGTTCAAAGAAATTACATAATTTCAAAAGGCAGGTCATCATAATAATTTGATCCCTACACCCCCAAATACAGTACATAAAAAGCACACAAATCAACCATGTGCAGTCAAACACACAGTGTCGCAGTCAAAAGCTACAACACAGATTGAATATCGTAATATCAAGATGGTTTAGGCAGGCTTGTGTGGAGAAAATAAAAATAAAAAATGAGGAGAAAAAAATATATTTTTTTTTTTGGTCACTCACTCTTGAACTTCGCAAGCAAGCAGTGGTGAATTTACAGATGCATGCGCAGTAATCATCAGCTTTGTACTGTAGCTCCCATCCCAAAGAGGATTCCACGCAGGCGCAGTGAGGTGACGCTCGGTTAGGGACGGATTAAAAACACAATGGCAAGCTTCAGAAACTGAATGACTCTGTAGAGGTATCTGTCGATAAGAGTTTCAAATCTTTGAGCGAGCCTTGTGTGTGTGCGTGGGTGAGAGGGGTACAGGGTACAGCAGCATCAAGGATTAGCTGTACTGCAGTTAAAGAAATTACATAATTTCAAAAGGCAGGTCATCATAATAGTTTGATCCCTACATCCCCAAATACAGTACATAAAAAGCACACAAATCAACCATGTGCAGTCAAACGCACAGTGTCGCAGTCAAAAGCTACAAAACAGATTGAATATCGTAATATCAAGTTGGTTTAGGCAGGCTTGTGTGGAGAAAATAAAAATAAAAAATGAGGAGAAAAAAATATATTTTTTTTTTTGGTCACTCACTCTTGAACTTCGCAAGCAAGCAGTGGTGAATTTACAGACGCATGCGCAGTAATCATCAGCTTTGTACTGTAGCTCCCATCCCAAAGAGGATTCCACGCAGGCGCAGTGAGGTGACGCTCGGTTAGGGACGGATTAAAAACACAATGGCAAGCTTCAGAAACTGAATGACTCTGTAGAGGTATCTGTCGATAAGAGTTTCAAATCTTTGAGCGAGCCTTGTGTGTGTGCGTGGGTGAGAGGGGTACAGGGTACAGCAGCATCAAGGATTAGCTGTACTGCAGTTAAAGAAATTACATAATTTCAAAAGGCAGGTCATCATAATAGTTTGATCCCTACATCCCCAAATACAGTACATAAAAAGCACACAAATCAACCATGTGCAGTCAAACGCACAGTGTCGCAGTCAAAAGCTACAAAACAGATTGAATATCGTAATATCAAGTTGGTTTAGGCAGGCTTGTGTGGAGAAAATAAAAATAAAAAATGAGGAGAAAAAAATATATTTTTTTTTTTGGTCACTCACTCTTGAACTTCGCAAGCAAGCAGTGGTGAATTTACAGACGCATGCGCAGTAATCATCAGCTTTGTACTGTAGCTCCCATCCCAAAGAGGATTCCACGCAGGCGCAGTGAGGTGACGCTCGGTTAGGGACGGATTAAAAACACAATGGCAAGCTTCAGAAACTGAATGACTCTGTAGAGGTATCTGTCGATAAGAGTTTCAAATCTTTGAGCGAGCCTTGTGTGTGTGCGTGGGGGAGAGGGGTACAGGGTACAGCAGCATCAAGGATTAGCTGTACTGCAGTTAAAGAAATTACATAATTTCAAAAGGCAAGTCATCATAATAGTTTGATCCCTACATCCCCAAATACAGTACATAAAAAGCACACAAATCAATCATGTGCAGTCAAACGCACAGTGTCGCAGTCAAAAGCTACAGCACAGATTGAATATCGTAATATCAAGATGGTTTAGGCAGGCTTGTGTGGAGAAAATAAAAATAAAAAATGAGGAGAAAAAAAAATATTATTTTTTTTGGTCACTCACTCTTGAACTTCGCAAGCAAGCAGTGGTGAATTTACAGACGCATGCGCAGTAATCATCTACTATCAAGCAGGAATGTGATTAAATACAGAAAGACACACATTCAAAGGAATGGTGTGGGAGAGGTGTACTGCACTGTAGATAAGATAAGAAGTTGAAATACTGCAGTGCAGTAAATTATCCTGTGTGTGTGCGGGGACGAGCGAGGGGAGAGCGCTGTATATGCCGAAATGTGATACTGTTACAGCACACGCCTATGCATTTCAACCATTTTCAAATTAGACATACTGTAGAGCACTGCAAATGCATGTATAAATATGCAAATTTACAATTACTGCGTGCACACACGCAGACTGTGTATTGACGTAGGTTGAACTGCTAAAGTATTAGACTTCCAAGACAACAGCTCGCGAACACCCCCCTGAGTTTTTAGACGGTATTGCAGTATTGCAGATAGCGATAATAAAGTGCTAATATTACAAGTGCTAAAATACCGCAAAACACAAAAAAAACCGCTTCTGCCCGTGGTTATCAAAGTTGCGCTGATTCGGACGCATTAGGATAAAGGCGGCCGCCACTGTACATGTTTTGACTTTCTGTACTTTAATAAAGGAGATGTTGCGTTTTTTAAATTTTATGAATAAAGAAATGTTTTTACTTACTGTACACAAGACCTGCACAATTTCAGTCCCCGAAAGGCCGCAAACAGGCCCGTTTTTCAAGGTTATCCTTAAAATCGGGCCTGTTTGCGGCCCTCAAGGACTGTGTCAGGACGAGCTCACAACAAATGAGGCGGGACCGCGGTGCTAAGGTGGGATAGGATATAAAGCCACCCACAGCCATGAGGGCACGTCTTGAGAGTAGAGTGGTCTGGGAGTCCGAGTCGGGGCAGGAGAGGTACGGATGGAATCATATTGCCGTATGCCAAGTTCGGGATGCCAGAGGTGTGGAAAGTCGTAGAGGAAGCCGGTTCGGTACACGAGGAAGACTGCAAGAAAAGACAGGACAAGACAGGACTAGGGAGGCAGAGAGTGATGAGAACAACTGGTTCTATGCTCAGCCGACGAGTCAATGAAGCTGCAGGGTATATATAGGTAAGAGGGTCCAATGGCAGAGTAACAAGGTTGGGGTGTGTGGATGGGCCAGGCTGAGACAGGGATTGGTCCAGATGAGTTCCTGGAGGAGGGGCTATAGATCCTAGAAGAACTGGTATATTGGATTGTAGCATTAAAAAGTGGAGATGTGCCTTTAAGAGTCTGGAGCGCCTCCATGTGGCCGCGCCTCCGTGTGGCTGCACCTGCGGACGCGTGACCGGGCACACGCCCAGACCCGGCACTAGAAGGGGAATTCTGACGTGCGCGCGCACGCCTAGACAAGATGGTGTTCGGTGTCCAGGAGGAAGGATCTCCGTGAGGCAATTCCTACGATGGAAAGCCTGGACGAGTCGAGGCGAGTGGAGATCTCGGTGGTGACTCCATGGCGTTCCTCTGGTCCGAACCCCCTCCAGTGGACCAGGTATTGTACTCCTCCTCTGGAGATCCTAGAATCAAGGATTGACTGGACCTCGTACTCCTGTTGACCTTGGATCAGAAGAGGGAGTGGCGGAGATGTGGTCTTGGAAAAGCGAGGACTCTTAAATGCTGGTTTAAGCAAGGATACATGAAAGACTGGAGGAATCCTCATCGAGGGTGGAAGGCACAGACGATAAGCCACAGGATTAATCCTCCTGACCACAGGAAAAGGGACCGAGGAACTTGGGTGCCAGCTTCATAGTAGGGACCTTTAGTCGTATATTCCTGGATGAAACCATACCGTGTCTCCTGGAGCGAACTCCGGAACCTGGCGTCGAAGGCGGTCTGCCTGGAGTTTCTGTCTCCCAGTGGCCACCTTTAAGTTCTCCTGAATCCTCCTCCATAAGTCTTTCAGCTGGGAGATACGCTTGTCAACCGCTGGTACTCCTGAGGATAGGGGGGAGAAGGGTAAGCAGGAAGGATGAAAGCCAAAATTTATAAAAAAGGGAGATTCTTGAGTGGAGTCATAATGAAGGGAGTTGAGGGAAAACTCGGCCCAAGGAAGCAGATCCACCCAGTCATCCTGTGTATCGGTTATAAAACATCAAATGTATTGTTCCAGGTTTTGGTTGGCTCTCTCCGTCTGCCCATTGGTCTGTGGGTGGTATCCAGAGGAGAATTGTAATGAAATGCCCAATTTTCGAGAAAAGGCTCGCCAAAATCTTGACACGAATTGAGACCCTCAGTCTGAAATGATGGTCGAGGGCACTCCATGGAGACGAAAGATTTCCTGGACGAAAACATCCGCAAGCCTGAAGGAATTCGGAAGACCCCTCAAGGGAACAAGGTGCGTCTGTTTGGAATAACGATCAATTACCACAAGAATAGTATTCATCCCTTTGGAGGTTGGGAGCTCTACGATAAAATTCATAGAAATATGGTTCCAAGGCCGGTCTGGGATGGGTAAAGGGAGAAGAAGACCTGCTGGTCCGACCCGGGGTACTTTGTTGCGAGCACATGTGCCACACGCTTTTACAAACTCCTCCACATCTTTAGACCTCTCTGGCCACCAGAAGGTTCGCTGAACAAGGTCGTTAGTTTTCCGTACCCCTGGGTGTCCTGCCGATTTAGAGGAATGGCACCATTTGAGGACTCTCTTGCGATATTGCGGAGCCTGTGATTGTTCGGATCGAATCTTGTCCATGATATCAAAAGAGTTGGCGGACACAATAAATTTAGAGGGAATTATCATCTCTAGCTGCTTTTCAGACCTATCCTCTGCAAGGAACTGTCGAGACAGGGCATCCGCCTTCAGGTTTTTGGAGCCAGGAACGAAGGAGATTAAATAATTGAACCGTGAGAAGAATAATGCCCAGCGGGCTTGTCGCGTGCTAAATCGACGTGCCCCTTCTAAGTAGAGGAGATTCTTATGGTCTGAGGGGATGGTTATAGGAGTCTCCGTGCCTTCTAAGAGGTGTCTCTATTCCTCTAATGCCAACTTGATTGCCAAGAGTTCCCGGTTACCGACATCGTAATTCCGTTCTGCGGAAGAAACTTTCTTCGAAAAGAAGGCACAAGGGAGTAGTATGGCTAAGGGGGAAGTCCTTTGGGACAGGACAGCGCAAGCCCCAATGTCAGAGGCATCCACTTCCAGGGTAAATGGGAGTTTAGGGTCTGGGTGGGTGAGGATAGGGGCAGACACGAAAGCTTTTTTGAGAAGATTAAATGCCCGCATGGCGGATTCGGACCATGACGAGGGATCTGCACCTTTCTTGGTTAGAGCGGTGATGGGAGATACCGTGGTGGAAAAATTGCGAATGAAGCGACGGTAATAGTTTGCAAAACCTAGAAAGCGTTGCACGACTTTGAGGGTGGTCAGACGAGGCCAGTCCAGAATGGCCTTTAGTTTAGCTGGATCCATATTGAACCCGGAGTCAGAGATAATGTATCCCAGGAATGCTACGGACGTCAGATGGAACTGGCATTTCTCCAATTTCGCAAAGAGATGGTTCTCCCGGAGGCGTAACAGCACCTGTTGAACGTGTTTAATGTGTTCATGGATGGATTTGGAAAAGATTAGGATGTCGTCTAAGTAAACGATAAGGAAATTGTTAAGAATGTCCCAGAAAATCTCGTTGACAAAGTCCCGAAAGACTGCTGGTGCGTTGCACAGGCCAAACGGCATGACCAGGTATTCATAATGGCCGTCATGGGTGTTAAAAGCAGTCTTCCACTCGTCCCCCTCCCGTATCCTTACCAAATTATAGGTGCCCCTTAGGTCCAGTTTAGAAAAAACAGTTGCTCCTTGAAGGCGGTCGAAGAGCTCCGAAATCAAGGATAGGGGGAAGCGTTTTTTGCGCGTGATGTTATTCAAACCCCGGTAATCGATGCATGGACGAAGAGACCGTCCTTCTTCTTTACAAAAAAAGAAGCCTGCTCTGACTGGAGAGGAGGACTTTCGAATGAAATCCCTCTCTAAATTCTCTGCAATGTAAGTGTTCATGGCTTTAGTCTCTGGGAGAGAGAGTGGGTAGGATCGTCCCCTGGGAAGAACTGCCCCGGGCAGCAGGTCAATCGGACAGTCGAAAGGTGGTGCAGAGGTAGAACCTCAGATCGTGCTTTGTCGAACACATCGCGGAATTCGAAATATACAGTAGGCTAGGAGTCGACCTTCTCAGGCAGGGTACACAAACCACCAACCTTCTGGAACATTGAGCACCCCACTGGATGGGTTCCCGATTGGTCCAGTCGATGCGAGGATTGTGGACTTGGAGCCAAGGAAGACCCAGAATCAACTCAACGGAGGGAGTGTGGATAACATCGAGGGTAATGATCTCCGTATGAGCGTCGACGAACTGCAATAGGAGAGGCACTGTCTGTAGCGTGATTAAGGCCGACTGTAGAGGTCGACCATCAATGGCCTCCAGACCCACTGGCATCCTCTTGCTGATAAGTTGAAAATTGTTCCGTCTAGCAAAGGTTTGATCGATGAAATTGCCTGCGGAACCGGAGTCTACGAATGCCCGTGCTTGAGTATGAAACCCCTCTCCAGACAGTGTCACTGGCAGCAGTATCCTGGTGGGAAGGACGTCCTTGATGATGGGGGAGAGAGGCAGTGTTCCCAACGAGACTCTCCGGGATCTCATTGGGACTTGGCGTTTCCCGGCTTGTGGGGACACTGGAGATCTAAGTGACCGGAATTGCCACAGTACATACAGAGACCGGCACTGCGCCGGCATTGTTTCTCGGCAGATGACAGCTTATTCCCTCCCAATTGCATTGGTTCCGGGACGTCCAAAGATGGAGGTGTTGGAGGCACGAACGATGGGGCGAGAGACCTTGAAACCCTTTGACGGTAACGATAACGTTCAGTCCTCCGCTCCTGCAGATGCTGGTCCACCCGAATGCACAGGCCGATCAGATCCTCTAGGTCAGTAGGACGTTCCCGCTCCGCGAGCTCATCTTTTAGGGATTCTGACAGACCCTGCCAAAACGCAGAAGATAGTGCTTTGTTGTTCCATCCCGTCTCAGCAGCAAGGGTGCGGAACTCCACCGCGTACCGGGCGACGGAATGATCTGCCTGGGTTTTGTGGTGGAGAGAGGAAGCTGCCGTTAATTGCCGCGCAGGGGTGTCGAAGACTCTTCGGAATTCATGGGCGAAGAGGTCGATGTCCTGTGTGATGGGCGCTTGTTGTTCCCAAATGGGAGAGGCACAGGCCAGCACCTCGTCGGAGAGAAGAGCCACGATATAGCCGACCTTAGAAATGGAAGAAACAAAACGAAAGGGCGAGAGTCAGAATTGGATGAAACATTGATTAAGGAAACCCCTACATCCTTGGGGATCCCCAGCATAGTGGTTAGGATCAGGAATACGGGGTTCCATAGCAGACGGAGGAGATGCATAGACTGTTGCGGAGGCTGTAGAGGCCATGGGTGAAGGTCCCAGACTGGAAGCTCGGGCTTGAACGGTAAGGGAATGAAGGCTCTGCTGAAGCAAATCAATCCGCCTATCATTTTGTTCCAGATAATTCTCTAGCCTGGTGAAGAGATTTGTGTGAGAATTTAAAGTGCGCTCCACCTCAGCGGGGTCCATATTTGTTGGGCTGAGCATAATGTCAGGACGAGCTCACCACAAACGAGGCGGGACCGCGGTGCTGAGGTGGGATAGGATATAACGCCACCCACAGCCACGAGTAGAGTGGTCTGGGAGTCCGAGTCGGGGCAGGAGAGGTACGGATGGAGTCGTATTGCCGTATGCCAAGTTCGGGATGCCAGAGGTGCGGAAAGTCGTAGAGGAAGCCGGTTCGGTACACGAGGAAGACTGCAAGACAAGACAGGACAAGACAGGACTAGGGAGGCAAAGAGTGATGAGAACAACTGGTTCTATGCTCAGCCGACAAGTCAATGAAGCTGCAGGGTATATATAGGTAAGAGGGTCCAATGGCAGAGTAGCAAGGTTGGGGTGTGTGGATGGGCCAGGCTGAGACAGGGATAGGTCTAGATGAGTTTCTGGAGGAGGGGCTATAGATCCTAGAAGAACTGGTATATTGGATTGTAGCATTAAAAAGTGGAGATGTGCCTTTAAGAGTCTGGAGCGCCTCCGTGTGGCCGCGCCTCCGTGTGGCTGCACCTGCGGACGCGTGACCGGGCACACGCCCAGACCCGGCACTAGAAGGGGAATGCTGACGTGCGCGCACGCGCCTAGGCAAGATGGCGATCGGTGTCCTGGAGGAAGGATCTCCGCGAAGTGTGGGAGGACCCGGCGGCACGGCAGGTAAGTGGGGAGCACGCCGAGGGTGGCGTGACTCCCGGGTTGTTACAGACTGGAGTTGTGCAGGCCTGACTGACTGTTCTGTACACCATCCTAATGCAAATGTTTTGACTTTCTGTACATACAGTACAGTGTAAATGTTTTCACTAGCAGTAAACCATACACCTGTTAAAGTTTTGAATTGCTGTAAACTTTAAAAGTTTTTAAATTGTGCAGTATTTGTAAATAAATGTTTTTGTACTTACTCCACCAATAAAAGAAAATGTTGATTTGTTTTAAATTGTTCCATTGTCTGCTTTTATACTGTAACAAAATACAGTGTTTCTAGAACATACAGTACTGTCCAGGCATACTGTACAGTATACTGTAGGCATGCTCAGTACTGTACATCACAAGAGTATTAAAACAATACATGCTGTACGGGTATAGAATACACATATAGTTACATAGTTACATAGTTACATAGTAGATGAGGTTGAAAAAAGACTTCCGTCCATCAAGTTCAACCTATGCTAAATTTAGACAACAGATACTTTATCCTATATCTATACTTATTGATCCAGAGGATGCAAACATAAAACCCCATTAAGGGGAAAAATTAATTCCTTCCTGACTCCAAGAATTGGCAATCGGATTAATCCCTGGATCAACATCCTTCCCATGTACACTGGCGACACACTTTATTCGAGCTCGGCTAGTCCCACGAATTCGGGTATACCCGGGTATATTGAGGTTTGTGACTGTTTTCTGCCCGAGTGCATTGAGGTATTTTCCAGGCAGGGATTGAAGCATTTTATTCCCGCTGGCTGCAATACTGCACAGTATATATATATACACTGCATTACAATTCATGAATTTATGCCATCTGGTAGACACGCGAAGCATTGCAGCCTATTAAATCCTAATCATTATCATTTAACAGATCAGCCGCCCATCAGCCAGGCATGAACCCAGGCTGGGAAGGCAAACGCAACGGGGCTTGTCAGAGGTGAGGAGCGGCGCATTCCAGGTATCTGCCAGGTACATACTGGGTATTTGCTCGAATAAAGTGTGTCGGTGCAGTATACTTATTTGGTATATCCCTGTATACCTATCCCATCTAAAAAGGTGTCCAACCTTTTTCTGAACAAATCTATTGTATCTGCCATCACAGTCTCCATGGGTAATGAATTCCACATTTTAACTGCCCTTACTGTAAAGAACCCTTTCCTTTGTTGCTGGTGAAATTTCCTTTCCTCCAACCTTAAGGTATGGCCCGAGTCCTTTGTACTGACCGTGGGATGAATAGTTCTTTTGAAAGCTCCTTGTATTGTCCCTGAATATATTTGTATATAGTTATCATATCCCCTCTTAGACGCCTCTTTTCTAATGTAAATAAAACTAATTAAGCTAGCCTCTCCTCATAAGTTAGAATGTCCATCCCCTTTATTAATTTGGTGGCTTTTCTCTGCACTCTCTCTAGTTCCATAATGTCTTTTCTTAGGATTGGTGCCCAAAATTGTACTCCATATTCAAGGTGAGGTCTTACTAATTCTTTGTAAAGGGGCATAATAATGTTTACTTCCCTTCCATCCATTGCCCGTTTGATGCAAGATAAGATCTTGTTTGCCTTTGCAGCTACTGCATGACATTGGGCACTATTGCTAAGCCTGCTGTATACAAGCACTCCTAAATCCTTCTCCATCAAGAATTCCCCCAATATATCTCCATTTAATTTGTAAGTCGCCTTTTTATTCTTGCATCCCAAATGCATAACCTTACTGTACATGTATCTGTATTAAACCTCATCTGCCATTTACCTGCCCACGTTTCCAGTCTCTCCAAGTCTTCTGAAGAGAAATTACATCCTGCTCTGATTCTATTACCCTACACAATTTAGTATCATCAGCAAAGATGGTGATACCTTTCAATAAAGTATAGGTTCTATGTAATATAGAGACAAGTATATAGGTGCATGAAAGTGATTCAACCAGTGTCATTCAATTTCACATCTGTGAATGTGATATTTTTGAGAGTGAAAATAAAATATATATATATACTGTATAAATACAATACAAGCAAATGACGTTTACAGCTTCCACCCCACTGTTGATTGCTTCCTCAATCCTCGTGTTGCCTCCGTTATCCAAATAGAGGGGGAGCGCAGATATATAGAAGAAAAAAACATACCACAAATAGTGCAATATGTCTGACGTTTTAAGGAAACAGCCTTCTTCCCAATTCCAATGAAATTTATTCTTACAAATTTCACTCTTTTCCAAATTCCATAAAGGTATCTTTGTGTTGTTCTGGACACTAGTTCCCCACAGGTAAGTAGCATACAGGTAACCCACTTCACTGGATAGGATTGATATGTCAATATAAAAAGCCAGAAATAGTGTAGACTGATACAACAAGCTTTATAAAAATGATAATAGATAAAACACTCTCACATTGTGTCTGATCAAGACAGGCATTTTGATCTGTAAATAGACGCCGGAAGCTGAAGACTGGATGCGATCTCCTCTCCCCCAGCACTGCTATGCTCACATCCCCCACACCGCGCTTCCGGGATTGGATACCCGGATGTTCCACCGGAGCTGAGTTCCTCGATCATGCTGCTGTGTAGAGTTTCCTGCTCTGTATTCACACTCAACGCATTTCAACTTAACAAGTTTTCATCAGGAGTGTCTTTGCTTGATACAGATGCCTCTAAGTATTCTAGCCTGCTTAGTGATTTGTTGTAACACAGCTGTTGCATAATTGATTGCAACTCCAGGCTATAGTCTATGTAGGCTAACTTCAATAAGGTTACCTTATGTGCGGCAGTTCACCCGAGATAACAAAGAAATAAATTACATCAAGGGAATTCTGTCACAAATTCTGTGTACTTGGGCAGATATAATTTTGCATGTGACATGCAGCAGTGCAATGTTAGTCATTGTGCGTGTTTATGTGCAGTTTGGATGTCTGAGCACACAGAGCTTATATAGACCTCTATGATTGTTATATATTTTTGAATTTATTCTATTGAATGTATATTGATGAGTCAAATTGATGTTTATTGAATTTGTTCTATTACATAGTATGCAAAGTTTTACAATACCATAAGACTATTGAATGTATTATATATTATGTATTTGCTATTGTTGCGAATTTTTATCTAGTGGCATATGTTTAATGATAATTTTAAAATGATATTAATATTAGTATAAACTACTTTTTCTAGTGTTCATATATATTTTTATATATATATATATTAGGGTGTTTAGCAATCCATATGTTCATAATTTAGATATAATTAATCATATTCAAGCTCGTTTATAGGGGCATCATAAATAAGCAGTAATAGTAATAGTAATAGTAAGCATCATAAATTGAAGAACCAATGGGATTGCACACACGCTGGTATATAGATCTGGCCACCACTGTTCATGTACAAATCCCTTTGATAAAGTTACATTATTGTGACGAAACACGTCAGGGACGTAAAATTACGACATTACGTCATCACGTTGTCTGCGCGTTTTACGGCCAGAGAGTGCAGGAGCAGCATTGAGGCCTACTCTGATGACACATTACGTGGAGGACTTCGTTTGATCGCGGAAAAGAACGGACACTGTTGGATGCACTGCCTAAAGGTTCCAGCTGGATTCCAACACATCACGGGACGGCCTGCATCGGTGGTGATATTGTTGTCACAAATTTCTTGTTTAACACTTATACTTTGTAAGTGTTTTTAATCCCCCCCTACCAAACCCTTTCCTATTAAATTTGTACAGGATCACACTATGGGGCGTGCGCTCTCTGTTTTGTTTTTGTCTCTATAGAAATCATCTTGGAAGTGGTTCTTCCTTGTGAGAGCAGCCGGGGACCCCTGGATCCAGCAATTAGTTCCTGCAGAACCGAATCAGGACTTTATTTGGGGTTTGGACTATTACAAATTGGACATTCATTTGTATTTTTATTTTATTATTTTTATTCATTGTATATATTTGTGATAGAGTGTTTTCAGTTAGTCATTATATACTATAGGATTGTTTTGTTTTTGAATATTGGTAAATTGTATAAGGTTTTATATTGTTCACTGGTTTATAAGTGGCGCTACTGTATTTCTCTTTTTTTGGCCAAATATATATATATATATATATATATATATATATATATATATATATGCAAATACAACTGTATGCTCATCTGCATGTCTTAGGCAGGTTTGCAACCCCGCCTTTCCCCATTATCACCCAGCATACAGCACTTCCACTGCAGCAAGGGATTCTGGGAAAGGACATGCAAATGAGCACACAGTGTCACTTTTTGCCTCAAAAACCATTTTTAACATGGTTCCCTATAGGCTTAAGCTTGCTGCATGGTCACAGCTTTGAGCACAGCCAGGGTTAAGGTGCATATCCAGAAAACCACCCACAGACAGCTGTTTCGACCTTGATGGGTCTCATCAGTGACACTGTGTGCTCATTTGCATGTCATTTCCCAGAATCCCTTGCTGCAGTGGAAGTGCTGTATGCTGGGTGATAATGGGGAAAGGCGGGGTTGCAGACCTGCCTAAGACATGCAGATGAGCATACAGTTATATTTGCATATTTGCTTTCCTGTGGAGGGTTTTTGTCACTTTTTTTACTCACCATAACTTAACTCAGTATTATGGTATAGCCTATCCCATAGCCTCTTATGCATATCCAGTTAAAATCAACCCCACACTGATGAGACCCATCAAGGTCGAAACAGCTGTCTGTGGGTGGTTTTTTGGGTATGCACCTTAACCCTGGCTGTGCTCAAAGCTGTGACCATGCAGCAAGCTTAAGCCTATAGGGAACCATGTTAAAAATGGTTTTTGAGGCAAAAAGTGACACTGTGTGCTCATTTGCATGTAATTTCCCAGAATCCCTTGCTGCAGTGGAAGTGCTGTATGCTGAGTGATAATGGGGAAAGGCGGAGTTGCAGACCTGCCTAAGACATGCAGATGAGCATACAGTTGTATTTGCATATTTGCTTTCCTGTGGAGGGTTTTTGTCACTTTTTTTACTCACCATAACTTAACTCAGTATTATGGTATATATATATATATATATATATACATATACATATATATATATATATATATATACATATACATATACATATATATATATATATATACATATACATACATATATATATACAGTGCTCGACAAACCCGGTCGCCCACTCGCCAGGTGCGAACGGAAATTGGCCCGTGGCCAGCTACTTTTCCCCCCTGCTCTGCGCAAATTTTAAAAAAATTAAAAAAAAAAAATAACAAAAAAAATATCCTCCTGGCTGATTGGCCAATTGGTCGTGACGCGGAATGGAGCCCTTCTCTGCAGGGGTAATGGCTTCTCCTCGCGCGCGCGGTCCGTCTCCGTCTCCTGCCCGCGCTTCCCTCCTCATCCCCTCCAGTCTCCGCTCCTGTCGGGCAAGAGATGACAGCAGGGGATTTCTCCCCCCATCTCCCCCCCCCCTGCCCCGCTTGCCCTCCGGTTCTGCTCCTGTCCCTGTGGCTGCTCGCGCGGGGCAGGAGATGACAGTGGGCGATGTTCCCCCGTCCCGGTTGCCCTACGGTCCCCGCTTTCCCCCAGTGGCTGCTCCCGATGCCAGCAGGGGTGTTCCCCTCGGTCCCCGTGGCTGTCTCCGCTTCCCCACCCCCCCACAAATTTAAAAAAATAAATAAATAACAAAACAAAATATCTTCCTGGCTGATTGGCCGTGACGCGGTCGTGACGCGGAATGGAGCCCTTCTCTGCAGGGGTAAGTAATGGCTGCTCCTCGCGTGCGCGGTCCCTGTCTCCTGCTCGCGCTTCCCTTCTTATCCCCTCAGTCTCCGCTCCTGTCCCCGTGGCTGCTCGCGCGGGGCAGGAGATGACGGCAGGGGATTTCCCCCCCACCCACTCCCCGGTCCCGCTTGCCCTCCGGTTCTCTCCTGTCCCCGTGGCTGCTCGCGTGGGGCAGGAGATGACAGCGGGGAATGTCCCCCCCCCCCCAAACCTGCTTCCCCTTTGGTCTCCGCTCCTGTCCCCGTGGCTGCTCGCGCGAGGCAGGGGATTTTCCCCCCCTGTCCCGCTTGCCCTCCGGTTCCACAGAGTGTGTATGTATGAGAGAGAGTGGTGTGTGTGTGTGTGTGTGTGTGTACGTGTAGGACACCAAAGGTACCCCCCACCCCACCCAGTCAGTCATCCCCCCACCCCACCCAGTCAGTCATCCCCCCACCCCACCCAGTCAGTCATCCCCCCACCCCACCCAGTCATCCCCCCATCCCACCCAGTCATCCCCCCATCCCACCCAGTCAGTCATCCCCCCACCCCACCCAGTCAGTCATACTCCCCCCCACCCAGTCAGTCATACTCCCCCCCACCCAGTCAGTCATACCCCCCCAGTCAGTCATACCCCCCCACCCAGTAAGTCATACCCCCCCCCACCCAGTCAGTCATACCCCCTCAGTCAGTCATACCCCCCCACCCAGTCAGTCATACCCCCCACCCAGTCAGTCATACCCCGCCCACCCAGTCAATCATACCCCCCCCACCAAGTCAAACATACCCCCCCACCCAGTCAGTCATACCCCCCCAGTCAGTCATACCCCCCCACCCAGTAAGTCATACCCCCCCCCACCCAGTCAGTCATACCCCCTCAGTCAGTCATACCCCCCACCCAGTCAGTCATACCCCCCACCCAGTCAGTCATACTCCCCCCCACCCAGTCAGTCATACCCCCCCAGTCAGTCATACCCCCCCCAGTCAGTCAGTCATACCCCCCACCCAGTCATACCCCCCCACCCAGTCAATCATACCCCCCCCACCAAGTCAAACATACCCCCCCACCCAGTCAGTCATAACCCCCCCCCACCCAGTCAGTCATAACCCCCCCACCCAGTCATACCCCCCCACCCAGTCAGTCAGTCATACCCCCCCACCCAGTCAGTCACCCCCCACCCAGTCAGTCATCCCACCCCCCTGCCCAGTCACCCCACCCAGTCAGACAGTCAGTAATCCCCACCCAGTCAGTCAGTAATCCCCACCCAATCACCCACCCAGTCACCCCACCCAATCACCCACCCAGTCACCCCACCCAATCACCCACCCAGTCACCCCATCACCCCACCCAGTCACCCCATCACCCCACCCAGTCACCCCATCACCCCACCCAGTCTCCCATCACCCCACCCAGTCACCCCATCCCCCCACAGTCACCCTCTCTCCGTCTCTCACCCTCTCTCTCTCCCTCTGTCTCTCCCTCTCTCTCTCCCTCTCACCCTCTCTCTCACCCTCTCTCCATCTCTCTCTCACCCTCTCTCTGTCTCTCTCTCACCCTCTCTCCGTCCTCTCTCACCCTCTCTCCGTCTCTCTCTCACCCTCTCTCCGTCTCTCTCTCACCCTCTCTCCGTCTCTCTCTCACCCTCTCTCCGTCTCTCTCTCACCCTCTCTCCGTCTCTCTCTCCGTCTCTCTCTCACCCTCTCTCCGTCTCTCTCTCACCCTCTCTCCGTCTCTCTCTCACCCTCTCTCCGTCTCTCTCTCCGTCTCTCTCTCACCCTCTCTCCGTCTCTCTCTCACCCTCTCTCTCTCTCTCTGTCTCACCCTCTCTCTGTCTCACCCTCTCTCTGTCTCACCCTCTCTCTGTCTCAAAATCTGGATCTGGATATTTTATTTACCCTGTATATCTTAACTGCCCTATACTACACCGAAATAACCTATACTGCTTTCTTCCAGATCTGACTCAAGCTTCACACAGAAGACATTGGAATCCCCCGTAACCCAGAAGACAGGTAGGGAACACATCCCCTCCAATGTATAACATTGTGGGAATGAGGTACCTGGACATTGAGGGTCTGCGGATCAGGTAAGATCCCAGGTGGGATTGCTGCTTTAAACATTCTGAAGCGGGGGCATCCAGGCACTAGTTAAGGGGTGCAGGAAACTAGTCATTCACATCTGGCTTTTTTTTCTAGATTCGACATTTATACACACACATACACACACACAAAACAAGGACTAATTGTAGTATAATGTAATACAATAAATAAACTTATGTCAAAAACGAATGTTCTTACTAGAAATTTATTAAATTTATTTCATTTATGGTTTTTTTTAAATGCGGGGCTGGGGGCGGGATTAGAGGCGGGGTTGGGGGCGGGACTAGAGGCGGGACTAGGTGGTGAGTAGATTTTTTGGTTCGGCGAGTAGATTTTTGGGTGATTTGTCAAGCACTGTATATATACATATATATATATATATATATATATACATATATATACATATATATATACATATATATACATATATATATACATATATATACATATATATATTAGCATGTTCGGTGTTCATAAATCAGTGATTAGGACATGTGAAGACTAAAAATGTTGCTTTGCAGTTAAATAAATGTGAACACGGAATTGAACTTTCACAAAATAATACTTAAATGCAGATTTCATTGTAAAGTATAACATTTGCTCAAGTACCACAATAGTTCTATGGAGACATGCAGTAGAAGTGCAGTGAATGTACAGAACTACCGTTACATTATTTTATTTTGTTAAGTCACTAAACGCATTGAGTAAGCAAATATGATGTTTGTGGCAAGAGGTACAGTACAGTATTGTACCACATTTTAATTGTTGTCAGAAGTAAGCATGGAATATATAAATCCTTCCCCCTGTCCTCATCGTGATTGAAGCTATAAAGGTTTATTTTTTTAAAGACTTGCCAGAAGGTGGAAGTTATTTTACTATTCACTTAAGCAGTTTTGTCTATCTGTCACATGAGATTTATGGTTGCTTCTGATAGGGCCAGGAGATTAAACCTGAAGCATCGAACTGTGTCCTTTAAAGTTACTCTAAATGTTTTCTACCAACTTAGGTCACAAAGATGGAGTACATTTTCTATCTAATAACAATGTTACAGTGCTTTAAAGGCTCATTCTAGAGGATAATACCATAAAACATAAAGGAATAGACAATATGCTTTTACCATTCTGCCAGACAGGGAATGAAAGAAAACCACATGACTCGTAATTGATAACAACATGTTGGATATGAATTAGAAAACAACTACTGTAATTAGAGTGACATTTTATCAAACAATTTGCAACAAATGTACTAATATATTATTTCAAGTGCTATTTTTATCAATACATTATATGTTTATTTCCAAAAACAAAGAAACTTATTTTTAGTTAAAAAGTGACAAAATTCCTCCACCGTACATTTTACAGCAAATAAAAATACCACTTATGAGAACATTCACGTCTCAGATATGTCCACAAACCTACCTTTCCCCCTTATGTCATAGCAAACAATGCTTTCACTGCAGCAAGGGATTTGTGGTAATGACATGTACATTTTTGCTTCTTATCATTTGTAACATGTACAGTATATCTTCAGAAATTTAATTTTATACTGGCCTAAAATGTTTTTCATATATATATATATATATATATATATATATATATAAAGCAGAAAGTAGCCGTGTTAGTCCAGTTGCGATAGCGCAGAATAAATGAGTTCTTCAGTATTAGGTATTAGGTGATACCTTTTTTATTGGACTAACAATTTATGTCATAGGACAAGCTTTCGAGAGTTCTCCTCTCTTCTTCAGGTCAAGCAATACTGATTTACACAAGAATCAATGCTAAAACAGTGTAGAGAGAAAAAAAACAGGTATTTACTGTAGATAAGGTCGGGTGTTAAGTGTTTGAAGCCAAGGGACAGTGTCAAAGAAAGGTGGGGAAGGGATGCTGGGAGGGAGGGGGGGAGAGAAAGTGTGGATAAGAATAGAGGCAAGCAGGATAATTACAGACAATTTTGGTAGGGTGTGAGAAAACCCATGTCCACATTAAGTCCCTTGGTTTTGGTGTCAAAGAGTCTTATCATTCTGAGCTCAAATGTTTTCCGTTCTTGGGTGCTTTTAAACATTCCATTGAGGATTTTGATTTTTAAATCATTTATGGAATGATCTGGTTGTGAGAAGTGATGTCCCACAGGTGAGCAGTATCTTCCTTCTTCGTGATGGAGTATAGAGTGTCTGTGCATATTCATTCTTCCTTGTAATTTTTGGCTGGTTTCCCCAATGTAGCAACCTTGGTCACATTTGTTGCATTGAATCATATACACTGTATTCGTGGATGTGCAGCTGTATGATCCTTTAACATTGAATGTTCTATGGTTGTGACTGGCTGTGGGATCCTGGCAAATATGTTTGCAGAGTTTGCAGCGTGTGTTGCTGCACGGTTTTGTGTCGTTATTCATGTCTTTAAAATCGTTGTGAAGTTTTCTGCTGACTAATTTCTGTTTGAGGTTTGGTGGTTGCCGGAATGCAACAATGGGAGGTTTGGGAAAGATTTCTTTTAATGTCGCATCCTCTGTCAGCATGGGTTGCAGATCTTTGATTATTTTTCGTATTCCCTCCAGGGTAGGGTTGTATGTGGTCACTAGTGGTATGCGTGTGGTAGGTTCTTTCTGTCTGTATTGTAGCAGGTGTTCTCGTGGGGCTTTTAGTGCAGATGTAATAGTTTTGGCAATAGTCTTTGGTTTGTATCCCTTCTGTCTGAACGATTCGGTCAGGGTTGTGAGATGCCTGTTTCTGTCTTCAGTGTCAGAGCATATGCGGTGGTATCTTATAGCCTGGCTGTGTATGATACCTTGTTTGGTGTGAGTGGGATGGAAGCTGGAGTTGTGGAGGTAACTGCATCTGTCAGTTGGTTTCTTGTATACAGATGTGTGTAGTTTCCCATCTTTCAGTGTTACTGTCGTGTCTAGAAAGTTTATTAGGTTTGCAGAATAATCCATTTTGATTTTTATTGATGGATGGAATGAGTTTAGGGACTCATGGAATTGTTTTAGGTTTTCTTCACCCTCTGTCCATATTATAAACAGGTCATCAATGTATCTGTAGTATTTGTAGGGTTTGTGGAGGCATGTAGTTAGGAATCTTTGTTCAAGATTTGCCATGAAAAGATTGGCATATTGCGGTGCCATCTTGGTACCCATTGCAGTCCCCATTAGTTGTAGGTACATTTCCTTGTTGAAGCTGAAGTAGTTGTGTGTGAGGATGTATTCTATCAGTTTGGTAATTACATCCGCGCTGTATTTCTGATCCAGGGGAGATGTTGTAAGGAAATGCAGGCATGCCTCAATACCATCCTTGTGGGGGATGTTGCTGTAAAGGGATTCTACATCCATGGTAACTAGCAGTGTGTTGGGTGGTAGTTGGTTGATGTTGTTAAGATTATTGAGAAAATCTGTGGTATCTTGTATGAAGCTGTTGGTGCTTCTGACTAAAGGTTTGAGGATATTCTCCACTAAGCCTGATATTTGTTCCGTGAGTGTATCCATACCTGTTATAATTGGTCTGCCGGGGTTTCCTGGTTTGTGGATTTTGGGAAGCATGTAGAAGATCCCAACTCCTGGGTTGTCAGGTATTAGTTGCTTCAATTGTGGT
This sequence comes from Ascaphus truei, assembly GCF_040206685.1. Taxonomy (NCBI): domain Eukaryota; kingdom Metazoa; phylum Chordata; class Amphibia; order Anura; family Ascaphidae; genus Ascaphus; species Ascaphus truei. The sequence goes on from NC_134485.1 coordinate 95,614,869, forward strand.
TGCAGGTGGTTAGGGAATGTTTGAATGAGATTCATGAGTTGCTTTGTATATTCCTGGGTTGGATCATGCGTGAGTTTCTTGTAGTAGGTGTTGTCTGTGAGTTGTCTATTGCCTTCTTCTATGTATTTATTTGTGTTCATAAGCACCACTGCGCCTCCTTTATCTGCTGGTTTGATGGTGATGTTGTGGTTGTTTCGCAGTTCTTTGATTGCAGATCTCTCCATGGGGGATAGGTTGTACATAGTTTTTTTCTGCTGTGTTGATGCTAGTAAGGAAACTTGTGATCTTAAGCTCTGTATGTAGCTGTTAAGTATGATGTTGCGTCCTGTTGGTGGTGTGAAGTACGTGTTCTTCTTCTTGTTGTTGTTCTCTGTCATTATGGGGGTGCTCTCTTTTTTGTGGAAGTATTCTTTCAGTCGTAGTCTCCTGAAGAATTCTTCTAGGTCTGAGAATAATTGGATTTGATCCAGTTTGGTGGTGGGACAGAATGTTAGTCCCTTGGAGAGAACTGAGGTCTCAGGTTTTGAGAGTTTGTAATCAGACAGGTTTATAACTCCATGGCAGGCTGTGGGCTCTTCTGGGTTGAGGTTGTGTATCTGTCTTGAAGAGTCAGTTCTGGTTTCTAGTTCTACGTAGTTGTCCTGATTTTTGTTGGTTTGAAATCCCTTATGTTGTGTCCCTAAAAGCACTAAAAGCCCCACGAGAACACCTGCTACAATACAGACAGAAAGAACCTACCACACGCATACCACTAGTGACCACATACAACCCTACCCTGGAGGGAATACGAAAAATAATCAAAGATCTGCAACCCATGCTGACAGAGGATGCGACATTAAAAGAAATCTTTCCCAAACCTCCCATTCTTGCATTCCGGCAACCACCAAACCTCAAACAGAAATTAGTCAGCAGAAAACTTCACAACGATTTTAAAGACATGAATAACGGCACAAAACCGTGCAGCAACACACGCTGCAAACTCTGCAAACATATTTGCCAGGATCCCACAGCCAGTCACAACCATAGAACATTCAATGTTAAAGGATCATACAGCTGCACATCCACGAATACAGTGTATATGATTCAATGCAACAAATGTGACCAAGGTTGCTACATTGGGGAAACCAGCCAAAAATTACAAGGAAGAATGAATATGCACAGACACTCTATACTCCATCACGAAGAAGGAAGATACTGCTCACCTGTGGGACATCACTTCTCACAACCAGATCATTCCATAAATGATTTAAAAATCAAAATCCTCAATGGAATGTTTAAAGCCTATGAAATAACATTCCGTGGTTAGGTGTGCTTTTTTTTATTGTAATTTCAGTGTCTGTCCAAAAGTTGGCAGAGTGAATATGTTGTTTAGTGCCATGGTTAGGCTATTGAATAGCATAAGTGCATTACAGTACAAATAATATTATTTTAATAGGGTTTTGCAAACACATTTAAAATGCTATGTTGCTGTTATTGGGCTCACTCTAAGATCATACAACCTTTCTAAAGAGAGGTACAAAATCTATTACACCATACAGTATATTGTCAAGATAAAGGTTTTGGATCTTACCACACTCCATTAGATAATTTTAGTTGGTGTCCTTTATATTTGTAAGGTGCAGGCAGTTGAAGAGTGGCTGGGATCCCACATTTGTCACGTATTTAATCTTGAAACTGGATATCTTCAACTTAATTTTTTTTTTTAATGACAGGTTTAAATACTTGTTGCTTGGTAATAATAATTGGTGCTTAAAGACACTTATATGACCCAAATTATTGAGGAACCAAACTGGAGAGGGGCAATACTGGATTTGGTCATATCAAACAATGTAGAAGTAAAAACAAATATTCAAGTCCTGGAACATTTGGGTAAAAGTGATCATAACATGGTCTCATTTGAAATAAATGATCAAAAAACAGATTTCTTGGGTTCAACAAAAACCTTAAACCTTATAAAAGCAGATTTTAATAAACTGAGGGCTAATCTACAAGTAATACATTGGGATTATGTTTTTGCATGGAAAAATATAGAAGATAAATGGGCAGTCTTTAAAACTTTGTTAGAAAAGCACACTTATCAGTGTATACCCTTGGGTAATGAGTATTAAAGAAATAAGTTAAAACCAATGTGGCTAGATAGACAATAGGGAAGGAAATGGACAAGAAGAGGAAGGCATTTAGATTAATTAAATCAGAAGGGATGAAGGCGTGTATCAGAATCTTAAGCAATGTAATAAAAATTGCAAAAGGGCAATCAAATGAGTAAAATTGGATAATGAAAAAGGATGGCAATAAAAAGTAAGATCAACCCTAAAAAGTTCTTTAAGTACCTTAATAACAAAAAAATGAGAAAAGAAAATATAGGACCCTTTCAGTGTGAGATGAGCAGTCAAAATAATGGAGACAAGGAAAAAGCAGAGGTATTAAACAAATTCTTTGCTTCTGTGTTTACTGCTGGAACGACCATGTCACCATCTGTTGTTGTTGACGGGATCACGTCCCCCTCTTCTTCCTCTGGACCCGCTTGCCTGTACTTCGCGTGGCTCTCTGTCTCCTCCCTGTTGAGATGAGTCCTTCTCTAAAAAAGACGCCTCACTAGACACCTCAGAATCTGAGGAAGAGGTTTGATCCCATCTTCCCTGAGTAGACTTTTGGAAGGGACGACGCCCACGCTGATTAGAGGACCTTTGATAAATCCACCGGTATACCTAGTTGTTCTCATAATCGTATGCATCGCGTAAGAATTTACTTCTCTTCCTAAGTTCTACTTCTTTCCTGTAATCATCTATGGTTTTATCCAGATTTTCTTTTAATGTCACCCATTCCATGGAAGAGAGTTTTGCCTGGGCTTTGGTCTCAATGTAAAAGATCTTTTCGTTAACAACCGCCATCTGTTTCTGCACATGGTCAATAGTTAAAATAATCAAATCAAAAGAACACTTGTTCAAGATTTTGTCAAATGTATCACAATATTCTTTGTTATCACTGAATATAGTAGGTCGAAGATTCACACGTAAGCCTCTGGGTATTCTTTTCAGCCTATGATATTCGGCCAATGTAATCCCATGTAATTCCAGATTGACAATTTGTCTTGAATCACGTTCCAAGTTAATGGCAAAAAATTCCTCCTCCTGAATCCCCAAAAAGTCCCTCTGTCCCCTAATGAGAGTAGAGATACGTGCTGCCTCGATGTCACTGTAGGAGAATGTATGACTGCCTTCTAATGGTACCACATTATTGTGAGGATCCGGGGGTCGCAGCGGCCGCGGCGTGGCCTCCCCTCACCTTGTGTTCCGCCTGCTACTGCGGGGCGCTCCCGACGTCGGCTCCCTCCGGTCTCAGTGATTGGGGGAATCCCTCCTCATCCCCAGCGGGCGGTTGCCGAGCTGCAAGCGGCTCGAGCTGTGATGGCTGCTGCTGTTCACGGGCGCGCGCCCGTCTCTGTTACAGAGCGCGCGCAGGATCCTTTTAATTTATTCACTGCTCCTGCAGTGAGGCTCCGCCCCCAACACACACACAAGGTTCAATCAGGCTTAAAGACTGCTCACCTGTATCCTCCTTTTGACAGCCTATCAAGGACAGCTCCATGCACTCCTCCAGGCCTGCCTCCTCTTCCTACTGGTCAGCCATGCTTTATATTGCCTGTCTTGCCATTCATTCATTGCTCGACATAGTTTCCACTAGGATTACTACTCTGGCATTTTTCCTCTTATTCTCACAGGTTACGACTTGGCTTGGCGGACGTCTATCTCTGGCTCTCGACCCCTGCTTGGACAACGACTTTCCGGAATTCTCCAATCCCTGACCTTGGCTAAACGGCAACCACGACGGTACTTCTTCAATGGTACCGGCGAGTATTGCTAGCTAACATCACCTGGCCTGGCAACGCCTAAAACACCACACTCCGGACACGCTCCTTTTGCTGCGGGTGTGTGCCCATATACGTTCCTCACCTCAGTAGAAGGGACGGGTCTGGTCTGCGGGCTGCACCGGCTTAACATTATGTCGAGCCCACAAGACGCAGGCCAGACTGATGTGGACTCTATGATGATGGCCATGTACCAACAAATTCAGGCCTTAACGGATCAAGTGACTCTCCTCTCCGAACAGGTACAGGACCTTTCTCTACAGGCACCACCTGCGGCTCTACCGCCAGTGCAGTCAGATTCTACATCCACTTCATCCTCAACTCTGAAGATTCCGGCTCCGAAGCCCTACGCAGGGGATCCCCACGCTTGTCGCGGCTTTCTCAACCAGTGTGAGATCCAGTTCGAGATGGCTCCGCAGCTGTATTCTACTGGTCGGAGAAAGGTAGCTTATGTGTACAGTCTGCTCACAGGTAATACACTGGCATGGGCCTCCCCGATCAGGGAACTGCGTCCTGATATTACTCGAGATTACGCAGCCTTCAGACGAGACTTTCGACAGGACTTCGATACCCCCGCACGACAAGAGACTGCTTCTGATTCCCTGCTGCAGCTTACACAGGAACATCGGCCTGTTGCCCAATACGCCTTGGAATTCAGGACCATAGCAGCTGAGACTCGTTGGGGTCAGGAGGCCTTAGTCTCTGTCTTCTGGAAAGGCCTATCGGACTCCCTGAAGGATGAACTTGCTCCCCAACCCAGGCCAGGACTTCTGGAGGACCTCATCACCCTGGCCATTCGTATGGACCAGCGTCTTCAGGTACGCCGCGCTCAGCGTCAGCAACCCCGGTCTACGCTTTTCCGTGCTCCTTTCTCCAGGTTCTCTACTACCTCGAGACCCGTCTTCTCACCGGCTGCCTGTGCTGGAAGCCCCAGAGCCGATGCAACTCGGAGTCCATCAACCTCGGGCACCCTTGCAACAATTTCGCTCAAAGCAGGGGTTGGCTGCCGCTCTCCATAGATTGGAATAAAATATATTACTGGGAGAGAATAATAGGGTGCATACGGGATATATAGTCAAGTTAAGAGAGGTGGTGGGTCACAGGGGTGGCCTAAAAGATTCCTATTTGCACTCACTAGACCAGTTAGTTAGGCTAGGAAAAATTCAATCCTTGGAGATAGCTCCATAGCCATACCTGTACAATTATAAAATCATATTTATTAAACATATATACAAAAGACTTAATGTCTAAAATTCCACTATGTGGTTTCTGGAAACACAGAGAGAGCACCGGGGTAGTGCAGTGTAGCTATGAGAGTGATTCAAATTGTGGGAGACTGTTGTTTAGTATACTGTCGTATTGGTTCTGCTGATGTTCCCATCATAATCCCATATTAGTATCATAAAGGTATATAACCTGTGTAGTGGGTTGGGATCACAGCGTGGGAGGGTTACTAGGTAGTTATGGCTAATAGCCGTGTAAGGTGGGGCTATGTATTTCAGGGTGAACGTCCCTATATGTCAGGTAATATCTAGACAGAATAGTTTAGGGACCCTAAACTTTTGGACTTTTTGGACATTTTTAGCAAGACGCAATCTGAGCTTTTACCCCCTCATCGTTCATACGACTGTCCGATTGACCTGGTACCTGGATACACCTTGCCAATGTCCAAATCTTATCCTCTCTCGTTGCCCGAGACGGAAGCCATGGATGAATATATTCGTGAGAATCTAAAGCGGGGCTTTATACGTAATTCCAACTCTCCCGCGGGGGCCGGATTCTTCTTCGTCAAGAAGAAGGATGGTACTCTCAGACCGTGTATTGATTACCGGGGTCTGAACCAAATGATGGTGAAAAATCGTTATCCACTCCCTCTCATCTCCGAACTCTTCGACAGGCTTCAGGGGGCCAACCTCTTCACCAAACTTGACCTCCGTGGGGCATACAACCTCATCCATGTCTGAGAAGGCAATGAATGGAAGACTGCCTTCAACACCCGTAGCAGGCACTACGAATACCTAGTGATGCCCTTCAGTTTGTGCAATGCACCAGCAGTTTTTCAGGACTTTATCAATGACATCTTTCGGGATGTCCTTAATCGCTTTGTGATTGTCTACCTGGATGACATGCTTATTTTTTCTCAAAACTTACAGGACCATATCATTCACACAAAGTTTGTGCTTTCGCGCCTCCGAGAGAACCAGTGGTTTGCTAAAATGGAGAAATGCCTTTTTCACCAGTCTACCACTTCCTTTCTTGGGTACATTATCTCCAACAGAGGCTTGGCCATGGACCCAGAGAAACTAAAAGCCGTCGTGGATTGGCCGCAACCCAATTCCCTCAAATCTATTCAGTGATTTTTAGGATTTTCCAACTATTACCGGAAGATTATTCGTAACTTTTCCACCATCATCGCTCCTATCACAGCACTGACCCAAAAAGGTGCAGATCCTTCATCTTGGTCACCCGAGGCAGCCACACATTCTAAAAATTCTGTTTTATAGAATTTCTGAATAGTATTAAAAATCCAAAATATCATTTAATATAGATCTTAAGTGGGTAAAAAATACCTATGTAGAGTTATATATAACAATGAACTCATTCATTATAAGCATGACAAAGGTGTGACTAGCACATACAATTGTATAAGCAATATATGCCCATCTGTATATGCAGATACATATGAATGAAGTGGGAAATAAGAAAAGGGAGGAATTTGTATACTCCTTCAGCATAAAAAATGAGGAAACAGCAGAGGGAAGTAAGGAAATATATGCAATTAATCCTTCATAAACATGTTATATGATAAATCAATGTAGGAATGGTGCCAAGTCCCAATCAGAGTTTAGACCAGAGGGAATTCTTGTTTTTAAAGTGAAAATCCAATATAGTTCACGTTTATCCAGACATTCCGCTCTGTCACCACCTCTGGCCGGGCTTGGCACATGTTCTATCCCCATAAAGTTGAAAGTATCAATACTACCAATTTTACAATTGGTAAAATGGTATGACACCGGATGAGTGAGGTCTCCTTTTTTAATGAGTCCCATATGCTCCCTGATGAATACCTTGAGGGCCCTGGTGGTGCAGCCCACATACTGTTTGCCACATCCGCAATTCAAAATATAAATTACGAATGTGGTATCACAATTGATGAAGGACGCAACAGGGAATTCACATCCGGTGACAAATGACTTAAACTTTGAAGGATTTGGGTGCATATATTTACAAGAAATACATTTCAGACATTTGAAACTGCCTTTTGGTATCTGTCTAGACTGACCAGTTTTACTTGAAAAGAGACTAGGAGAGACCAAATTTGCAATAGTTCTGGCTTTCTTGAATACAAATTGGGGACCTTCAGTGTATACATTTGTCAAAAGAGAATCCCCAGAAAGTATACCCCTATGTTTTTTTACAATATGTTTATTTTGACCAACTTGAGTGTTATACTGTGTGATAAATAAAGGTTGATTAATGGCCCTCATATTTTGATCAGGAGACTTATTTCTTTGTTTATATAAAAGCTCTTGTCTGGTGAATTTATTTACCTCTTCCAGCGAGTTCTTTAAATCAATGGACGAGTAACCTCTGGATTGAAACCTTAAAAGGAGTTCACTTGATTGTTTTTCAAAGTCTTCATTGTTAGAACAAATTCGTTTTAGTCTTATAAGTTGTCCCTTGGGAATGTTTTTCAGAAGGGATTTAGGATGACAGCTGTCAGCTCTAAGAAAGGTATTTCGTGAATTTGGTTTTCTGTAAACATCTGAACTAATAACCATATTAATGTCGATAAACAATAATAAATCCAAATAGTGTATGTGATGATAATTATAAGTGTAAGTGAAGTGCAGGTTAAAGTTATTATTATTAAGATAATTAATAAGTAATAAAAGTGAACGTGTATCTCCGTGCCAAATAAAAACCAAATCATCTATAAAGCGTTTGTAAAAGGTGATAAGGTGTCGAAAGGGGTTTCTATCTCCAAACACGTGGTCCGACTCCCACCAGCCTAAAAAAGATTTGCGTAGGATGGGGCGAAACTCGTGCCCATCGCGGTACCACGTGTCTGGAGATAAAAAGCCCCATCAAACATAAAATAATTATGTGTGAGAAGAAAATGAATACAATCCAAAATAAAAGTGCTCTGAACCAGTGATAAAGTGGAGTGCTCAAGAAAATGTCTGACAGCTGTCATCCCTTGCTGGTGGTCAATGACTGTATATAGGTATGTAATATCCATAGTGACCCACATACAGTCACTTCGCCACTCAACAGTTTCCAACTGTTCCAGAAGGTCGCTACTGTCCCTAATGTAGGAGGGAAGATCTCTTACAAAGCTCTGTAGGTAATGGTCCACATATCTGGAAACACCATCTCCCAAAGATCTGATACTTGAGACTATTGGCCTCCCAGGTGGGGAGACCAATGTCTTATGGATCTTTGGGAGATGGTGGAATATGGGCACTATAGGATATGGTTTGTACAGAAATTCTAATTCCTTGTGATCTAATACACCCAGATGTGAACCATCATCCAAGAGGGATCTAAGTTCTTTAAGAAATAGGGTTGTGGAGTTATTTTTTAGTGTTGAATATGAAAGCTTATCGTTAAGTTGGCGTAAAGCCTCATCCTAATATTGCGTCCTACTTTGGACTACAACAGCCCCCCCTTTATCGGCCCCTTTTATCACCAGGGAATTGTTGGCCTTGAGAGATGACAACGCCTGCATCTCTGAAGGAGAGAGATTACGGAATCTGCTCTGCAGTGGCGACCATCAAAAGTGTATCCCTTGGAGAGTAGAGCCAAATCCCTCTCCACCAGTTTCTCAAATGTGGTAAGAAAAGTCCCTTTATATGTGAGGGAAAGAATGTAGATTTATTTCGAAAGCCAGAACTAATCTTTCCCAGAATATTATTGGGATCTATCTAATCCATCATCTCATTCTCTTGTAGTAGAGAATTTAAGTCATGTGCACAACAATGCTCGTTAAAAGTAAGTTTTGTCTTGGAAACATTTTCTATATAACTTGACTGATCATCTGAAAGAGAATAAGCAGAATTTTCATTACTAGGTACAGATATATCAGATACATTGGAAATCTTACTCTCAAAGAAACGTTTGAGAGTAAGTTTTCGTATATATTTGTGTAAATCTATTGTAACATCAAATAACTTAAATTTTGTATCCAGTGCAAACTTAAGTCCTTTGTTGAGAACTGATAATTCTGTTATAGAAAGTGGAGTGCCTGATATATTAATCACTCCAGAATCTTCTATTAAGAGTTCTTTTTCCTCTTTTGTGGGTTTTTGGGTGTTTTTCTTTCTACTGCGTCTAGTTCGTCTGAACCTCTCCGTTTTTTTGACGCTCCAAAAAAGGTTTTCTTTTCATACCCTCGTTCTTTATTAGATTCTGAAGAAAATTGACCAGTACCTCTGGATCCGCCCCTATTTTCCTCACGACATTCACGTTCTTCACCTTCCCCAAACCTTGATGTAGTGGCCTGGGAAAGAGTCTCAAAGTCTGAAAAATCAGATTCACCACTTCCTGACTGGAAAGAGATGTTTTTCTTTAAAATGGATTTTTGTTGTCTTTGTTATTGTTGTTTATGTGGATTTGTTTTTTGTGGTGTAGATGCTTTAAATCGTTTAGTAGGAACAGGTCTTTGCCAGAAATACACTTGGTTACGTATATAGTCTTGTTTTTCCCTTTCGAACTTGAGTTGTTTTTTAGCCATAACTTCCTTTTCCATCGTTTCTATGTTATCTGATAAGGCTTGATCTAAATCGTTAAAACCATCCATACAGGTATACTGGCGCAGTTCTGTCTGTAACAATTGTATCTCTTTGTCTAGACTGATTTTTTCTTTTGTCTTTACTTCTACAATTAAATCCATTAACTTAAACGAACAACACTTTAAAGTTTCTTTCCAATTCTGTTCAAAATCTGCATTAACAAAACCGAATGTTGGAGACTTCTTTATACGCAACCCTCTGGGTATTCTTTTTGTTTGTATATAATTTTGTATTGCAATAATATCCCACCAGGTGCGTATATTATTAGTGAGTAACTTTTCCAATTTTGTAAAATGTATTTTTAAATCAGATACATCATCACAGTTCGGTTCTAGTGTATTGTCATATTGTCAAACACTTGTTCTGCTTTGCGTGCTCTTTTAGCATTATCTGAGCAGCAAAAAGCAAACTGCATAGGATTTTCACGTTCCGTGTCACTTCCAGTATTGTTAGAATCCATTATAGAAACAGTATATATAATATTGAAAAAAATGTTGAAAAAAAATATATAAAAATAATGGGACAGCACGCTCTATAGTTAGTTCATATATAGTATAAACAAGGTTTGAATGAGCAACCTCACACAGAATTATGCACAAAATGTAGTAGGTGTGTGGTGCTCCAATAGACAACCCATAGGTTCAAAATAAACTTGATTGTAGAATCCTGCACATATATACTCCCCAGTGGTTGGACATGATTTAAATCCCAGGCATTTATAACACTCACAGCTCCAAGATAAACCAACTAGTGGACTAGGGTCCCCACAGGCACTGTAGTAAGGAACCTCACAATATAGTGACCCAGCATAACATATCAGTATGGAGACAAAATTTAATGAAATAACTCACTCTTGATGAGATGTGTGATCCAGATTGTCCAGACTTGTATGCACAGCAGGGGGTGTGCTTCCGATTTTTCAGCATGCTAGCAAAGGAAACAGATAGGAAAAAGCAGGCACCAGCAAAGCAGGAAAAAAAAAAAAACATCCTAAGAGCGTGTGCCCATTAAAAAAATGATTTAATGGATTGCAGCAAGGGTTACAACAACATTATGGGGTACAGGGCCCCCCCACCAACGCGTTTCGAGCGTAAGCTCTTTTTCAAGGTTACTTTACAGTACTCACATGCTCGTTTTTATAGCCCTTAGAAGCATGCTGCAATTCATCAGTGTTCACTTCCTGAAACTTTCAGAGTGACGCCCACGTGATGACGTCAGCAAGCAACATGAGGGATACAAAAATTTTTAAAAAATTACAACTTTATTAGTAACATGAACAAAAGATCATCAATAATGTTAAAAATGCCTATGGAAGTACCTGGCATATATTCCTAGCATAGGAACAATCAAAGAACAATAAACAATACTTATTAAAAAGGAAATATCATTAAATAAAACATGAATACTCCTACTAAAACCAAGAAATAACATACCTAACAAGATGGACAGAATAGATGGTAAAAATGTATATGGACACACAGATATGTGTGACCTAGCATTATATATATATATATATATATATATATATATATATATATATATATATATATATATATATATATATATATATATATATACACACACATAATAATTCCATAATAATGTAAAAATATATATGCATATAGATCATCATAATCCATCTGAAGAAAGAAAAAGTAATAATGTTGAGAACTTTGGAAGTGACATTTATGGACTACATATAGAAGATGTTGTTTTGTCATAAACTAAAAATTCTGTTTATCTTGGAGCTGTGAGTGTTATAAATGCCTGGGATTTAAATCATGTCCAACCACTGGGGAGTATACATGTGCAGGATTCTACAATCAAGTTTATTTTGAACCTATGGGTTGTCTATTGGAGCACCATACACCTACTACATTTTATACTCCTATATTATCATCTTAATCAAGTTTGGAATTTTGGATTTATGTGGATAGGACTACTCTGGTGGAAGTAACTTTCAACACAACCACGTCATACATCCCCGGTTCAGACACACTCAACCAAATTCCATATGCAAACTTGCAAAATTGTTCATTAAAGGACTGTAATGCGTTTAAATGTAAGAAACATTGTGTGTCAAAATAGAACAAGTTATATACTATATCCAATCTAGAAATAAGTTGTATGTATGCTATATATGCTATTATCAACGTATAAGTAATCCATGTGTTATTATCTGTCGAAACACTATATTTATATATCAAAATCTGTAACCCAGTGACTTACTAAGTGAAAACAAGACTGATGATCTCATGTGTTACATTTATGTCACTTGGAAACAAAAAATATATATACAGTGCCATAAATTATTATTAATTTCGTTAAACTATATTGGAGACAACTGTACTCCGATGATGTCACAGTAATATTGAATTTTACCATTAAGGTAAAATAAACAAATAATAACTGCCAATACATTTTTGGCATTAAAGACGATCAATATTACCACTCCTCTACGGGGATTTTAAAACATTGTTTTTATTTGAAAAAATTCACACTGACATATATATTGATGTAATAAAATTGTATTATTATTTGTTTTTATTAAGACCCTGATATCTCTATAGGAGCCATTGTAATTCCTAATACTTACCTTACCAGTTTTATACCATCATAGAGTGCATGCATTTGGAGGGTCTTTTTCTTGATCCCTTTGGGACCAATCTGTGAAACCACTTTCATAGAGCACTGAGTACTGCTGTGGGACATATTTACATCAAATAAATATAGACATATGTACATTTTTGCAAATATGCACACAGAGCAATACCAAATAAAAATGTATATGAACAGATATAATTGTTTCAACTAATGTACTGTACTGTATGTAAGAATAAATGAGAAATACTTGAAGAGAGAGAGTTTAGTCTTATGTGCAATAATGAGATATTTGATTTGACAAATGTCTCGTCTGTTTTAGTTTTCATCCTGTTATTGTGTAAGGAACATATATATATACTTAAGAAAAATTTGTCAAACATCACTGAATTTTTTTTCTCAAAATTACAGATTCTGATTTACCTTTCCAGAAGAGTTGGAAACAAAGTCCATTCCTTTGACTTTAGGGAAGGTGACAGCTGCGGGCAGCAGTGTCTCCACATTTGTAAACGTGCTTCCAGTGGCTGCTTTCCCTAAAGGCAGGGACTGTATTGCTGCAGTCTATTACCCCTGGTTGCTAGGAAACTAAAAAGGTGATTCTATATACTCGAAAACCAGTCAATGGTAATTTTTGGCCAATCACAATGCGAGTATATACAATACAACCAGATCACTTCAGAGTATATACAGCCGCGGCCCCTTTTATTCTCCAACATCTCCAATTTTTTTCGGAGATTTTTTCCGAATGCCGGCGTCACTCGCAGTTGGTGTGTTTATTGATGTGTTTATTGATGTGTTTATTGATAATGGTTCGGATTTAATTGGTTGCAATTCTTCGCGTATCCGCCAGGTGGCAGATAGTCATGAATTGTAAATGCGCATGCGCTTCAGTAATGTGTCGACTTACAGGTGTTTAAAAAAATACCCCAGTGGTCCATTGTAAATTGGCCTTGGTACTGAAGAAGCTACAATAATGTATCACTTTAGGCTTTTCATATTAAAAAATACATGCACAGTGTACACTACCGACACACTTTATTGAAGTGTGGTCGGTACCGCAAGCCGGGAAATCTCCCGGCTTGCTAGTGGCCGCCCCTCGGCGTGCCGCGCGTCATAGACGCGCGGTCACGCGTCATCGGGAGCGTGCGCCCGCTGCACGCGTGTCCAGGGGCTCCCCGAGGGAGCCCTGGTGTCCCGCGATCGCGGGACAGCGGCAGGGGGTTCCGGGGGACCCGGCGGACCCGGCAGCGGTAGGGAGAGCGCCCCGATCGGAGGGCGCTCTTCCGCTGCTTCGGCGTGCGCCCGTCACACTCGGGCGCGCGCCAGGCTACTGCTGCGGCACAGAACGGGCAAATGCTCGAATAAACTGTGCCGCAGCAGTATGGTGTTTTATTGTCCTGAGAGTCCCGACATGAGTGCACCTCTGCAGTCCGTGTTCCAAAAACCCGGCAGAACGTACGCTTATTTAATATGTGCCGCGATTAATGCAACAGATGATAAGATGGCAACAGTTGGTCAAATTTATCAGTATTTTATCGAAAACTATGACTTTTACAAATTTTCACCAGATGCTCATGTGTGGAAGCGTGCAATAAGGAAAAAGTTATGTATCGATCCGTGTTTTTTTCGTATTGATCCTGGTGTTATTGGAGGGTATTGGTGTGAAGCACCAGATTTTTCCCGTATCTTTGATCATGGAGACTTCAAAAGGCGAAAGGTCATGTTAAAACCAACTAAGAAACGTCAGTCGCTGGCAAGCAATGCGCCAGCGACAGCGCCAGCATCCAATAACGGCCCTTGCTGTCTGTCCCCGCCCGGATACCTGCAGCCTGTGTTGGATTTAGCGTACAGATTCCAGAAAGCTTGCATGTACCAAAGCAATTTCCAGCCTCATCCGCTGGCACCTGTCAACTACGTGTATAATCAAGAATACGGGACTGGCAGTGGCTCGGCGCCAGCTGATTGACAAAGTCTATGGTGAGTAATGTTGCCGTATTTTATTCTGTTTTTGAAATATCAATATCAATGCACAGTCAAGCGATTCTCCTGTAAGCAATATCATTGGCTGAGCAGCTGCTACAGTAGATACTACACAATTGGTGGAAAGCTAAGCGCATGCGCATTGGAACCTTCTTGAAACGCATATGCGTGTCATCACATCTGCAGTAGGTGCATGCGCATGTGAACAGGAGAAGCCCCCCGAGAAAATTATTGGTGGGACTGACTGTGGGAACTTCTTTAGGGGACTGACTGACCATTACAGTAATATTTGTACTTTTGTTTTTCCTCAGAAAAGAAAACTTTGTCATCTCATGCGGAAACGGCAAATGGAGGGATTTCGAAGTATAATATCGTTTTGTGTAACAATGCCTGCACATTGCTGAATCAGATTTAAAAAAAAACACGTACCGGAGTCTACAGTTTAGTGGCCATTGTTATTGATTAGGATAGAATACTGTAACTGAGAGCTTCATAGAAAACCTGAAACAGAATGCTGTTGTTTTCAGACCGTATACAATACTTTTTTATATATATATATGCAAATATAACTGTGTGCTCATCTGCATGTCTTAGGCAGGTCTGCAACCCCGCCTTTCCCCATTATCACCCAGCATACAGCACTTCCACTGCAGCAAGGGATTCTGGGAAATGACATGCAAATGAGCACACAGTGTCACTTTTTGCCTCAAAAACCATTTTTAACATGGTTCCCTATTGGCTTAAGCTTGCTGCATGGTCACAGCTTTGAGCACAGCCAGGGTTAAGGTGCATACCCAGAAAACCACCCACAGACAGCTGTTTCAACCTTGATGGGTCTCATCAGTGTGGGGTTGATTTTAACTTGATATGCATAATAGGCTATGGGATAGGCTATACCATAATACTGAGTTAAGTTATGGTGAGTAAAAAAAGTGACAAAAACCCTCCACAGGAAAGCAAATATGCAAATATAACTATATGCTCATCTGCATGTCTTAGGCAGGTCTGCAACCCCGCCTTTCCCCATTATCACCCAGCATACAGCACTTCCACTGCAGCAAGGGATTCTGGGAAATGACATGCAAATGAGCACACAGTGTCACTTTTTGCCTCAAAACCCATTTTTAACATGGTTCCCTATAGGCTTAAGCTTGCTGCATGGTCACAGCTTTGAGCACAGCCAGGGTTAAGGTGCATACCCAGAAAACCACCCACAGACAGCTGTTTCGATCTTGATGGGTCTCATCAGTGTGGGGTTTTATATATATACTGTATAATAAACCCAAAAAATAAAAAGTATGCATTTATTCTACATGTATTCCAGTACAAATGTGTATTCTATACCCGTACAGCATGTATTGTTTTAATACTCTTGTGATGTACAGTACTGAGTATGCCTACAGTATACAGTACAGTACTGTACAGTATGCCTGGACAGTACTGTATGTTCTAGAAACACTGTATTTTGTTACAGTATAAAAGGAGACTATGGAACAATTTAAAACACATCAACATTTTCTTTTATTGGTGGAATAAGTACTAAAACATTTATTTACAAATACAATTTAAAAACATTTAAAGTGTTCAGCAATTAAAAACATTAGCAGGTGCATGGCTTACTGCTAGTGAAAACATTTATGAAAGAAAGTCAAAACATTTACAGTAGGATGGTGTACAGAACAGTCAGTCAGGCTTGCACAACTCCATTCCTCGAGGGCTGTAAACAGGCCCGGTTTTCAGGATAAACTTGAAACCGGGCCTGTTTGCGGCCCACGAGGACTGGAATTGTGCAGGTCTTGTGTAAGTAAAAATTTTTCTTTATTGATGCAAGTTAAAACACGCAACATCTCCTTTATTAAAGTACAGAAAGTCAAAACATTTACAGCACAACAGTACTGTGTTAGTAAAAAAAATTCTTTATTAATAAAATTTAAAACATGCAACACTCCTTTATTAAAGTACAGAAAGTCAAAATATTTATAGTAGGATGGTGTAGAGTACAATAACTCAGGCCTGCACAACTCCAGTCCTCGAGGGCCGCAAACAGGCCCGGTTTTATCCTGAAAACGGGGACTGTTTGCGGCCCTCGAGGACTGGAGTTGTGCAGGTCTTCTGTAAGTAAAAACATTTCTTTATTAATACAAGTTAAAACAAGCAACAAGTAAAAAAATAAACAACTGTTGAACAGTCATGCAAATTCGATCCCCACCAGATTGTCCTCCCAGGGCCGATGCCTTGTATGACGCAAAATTCCATTAATGGAGTCTCGAACGATTTTCTTTAAAGGATCTGAAATTGAAAAATAGCGCCACAATTCCTCCACAATAGTCCTTCTTAAATTTTCAGGAAGCACCCTTTTTTCGCAATTTCCTTTGTTGTTTACATTGTTGGCCCACCCGCAGTACACCAAGTAGGACACGTGGTGCTTAAAAATTAACATGCCATACTTCTGGGGTAAACCCGCACTCATCACCCTATACTTCTCCCAGTGTGCCGGTGGCAGCCCGCGCAGGATGATGTCGGGCACAGTGTCGATGCAAGCGTATGTGGGTTGGATTCTGGGAGTGGGTGTGCTTCTGGGGGCGGGTGTGCTTGTGGCGGCGGGCGAGGTTAGATTGTCTGGGAGGATCTTTCCTCCTGTCTTGGTCGCCGTGTTGTCTCCTGGTGTGGTCTTTATGGGGTTGTCATGTTATCCTCCTCGTCAACGGCATACATGTACACAAATTCTTCTGGTGGAGGGGGTGCGCATGTTGTTGGAAGGTGGTCGAAGGTCCCATTCATCACATCCATGCCACCCTCCTGCTCTGGCGTCGGGGAAAAAAGGGGCATGAACACCGAGCAAATTTTGTATCCCTGCTATGTCAGTCTCTATCTTCTCCATCCGTTGATTCATCTTCTCCATCCATTGATCCATCTTCTCAGCTGTTGATCCATCTTCTCCATCCGTTGATCCATCTTCTCCATCCGTTGATCCATCTTCTCCATCCGTTGATCCATATTTAGCATGGTCTCTAAAAGAAGATATATCTTTACCAGCATAGTAGAGTTCCCGGGGATATCCACACTTAACCCATTCAGCATGCAGTATAACGAGCTGGTTCTTGTGCATGGGGTGCTGTGGTCATCTGGGTTGATGGGTACTACGGAGGATGAGATGGGGGTTCCCTGGAGAGAAGCGGTAGCGTAGTCGAAGAAGGATGGAGGAGGTGACCTGTGGATTTCCGGGAGAGAAGTGGCAGCGTCGTCGAAGAGGGATGGAGAAAGTGACCTGTGGATTTCCGGGCGAGAAGCGGTAGAGTCGTCTAAGCTTAATGGAGAAAGTGACCCGTGGATTTCCAGGAGACCAGCGGCAGCGTCATCGAAGAGTAGTGGAGAAGATGGCCTGTGGGATTCCGTGAGAGCAGCAGCAGCAGCATCGTGGACGAGTAGTGGAGAAGATGGGCTGTAGATTTCCAGGAGAGCAGCGGCAGAGACATTGAAGCGTAATCGAGGAAGTGGCCTGCGGGTTCGATAGGTTGGCTGCCATTTGTTTTGCCTTGAGTGTACATCACCGTATTTCTTCTTGACATAATAAGGCTTACGTGTATTAAAACCTTTAGCCTTTGGGGTCAGCAGAAGCTTTTCTTTATTAGCTGTCGCTTTGGCCTTGGCTTGGAAACGGCTGCCGCCTTTCGCTTTTTCTGTGTGATAGGCACGGCAGAGGTGACTAGCTTCCTGCGTCCGTTGAATCGGGGTTGATCCATGGAAGCAGATGGCACAATGCAGTGTCTGGACAAGGGCAAGTTCAGATACAGATCATCGAGAGGTGGGCTATGCAAAGTGTGTAACCTTTTATGCATGGCGACGAGGTCAAGGTGCTAAAAGTGGCCGTACTTAACGTATAAATACACCATCCATTTTGTGGATTCACTGCACATTGAATACACATCGGTATATTTATATAACTACAGTATATAATACAGTATATCTATAATTGTTTATAATGCTGCATATTAATAGAACTATATAGTATAGATCTATCTAATTTTATAGTTATTTATAGTTATTTCTGTATATTTATATAACTACAGTATATAATACAGTATATCTATTATTGTTTCTATTGCTGCATATTATTAGAACTCTATAGTATAGATCTATCTAATTTTATAGTTATTTCGGTATATTTATATAACTACAGTATGTAATACAGCAGGCCTGCACAACATACGGCCCGCGGGCCGCATGCGGCCCGCCTGGCCTCTCTGTGCGGCCCGCGATGACTCCGGCCGGGCGCCAGTTAATTAATTAAATAAATTTAAAAAAAAAAAGTTTAAAAAAAGTTTAAAAAAATGGCGGCGATTCATCACCCCCTTCTCCTCCATCCCCCCTTCTCCTCCACCCCCCCTCCCCTCCTCCTCCTCCCCCTCCCCTCTTCCTCCCCCCCTCCTCCTCCCACCCTCCCCGCCCCCGGGTTTTGCGGTGCGCGGGGGCAGCAGCAGTCGTGGGTTTTTTTTTTCAATAGCAGGATGCTGGGGGGCGGGGCTTAGTACCGGGGAGAGAGGATGTGCTGATCTAAAAGGTGTGTGTGTATAAAACGGCTGGTGGGTGTGAAAAACGGGCTGGTGGGGGGTGGGTGTGAAAAACGGGCTGGTGGGGGGTGGATGTGAAAAACGGGCTGGTGGGGGGTGGGTGTGAAAAACGGGCTGGTGGGGGGTGGGTGTGAAAAACAGGCTGGTGGGGGGTGGGTGTGAAAAACGGGCCGGTGGGGGTGGGTGTGAAAAACGGGCTTGTGGGGGGTGGGTGTGAAAAACGGGCTGGTGGGGGGTGGGGGATGGGTGTGAAAAACAGGCTGGTGGGGGGTGGGGGGTGGGTATGAAAAACGGGCTGGTGGGGGGTGGGTGTGAAAAACGGGCTGGTGCAAAGGTGGGGGGGTAGGCTGCTGACATGTGAGGGGGGGGTTGGCTGCTGACATGTGAGGGGGGGTGGGCTGCTGACATGTGAGGGGGGGCTGCTGATATGTGAGGTGCAGGGGAGGAAGTGATGTGAGTTGCAGGGGGGGAAGTGATGTGAGTTGCAGGGGCGGAGAGAGTGTCATATTGAGGGGAGGGGGAAAGTGTCATATTGAGAGGAGGGGGAGAGAGTTTCATTTAGGGGAGGGGGAGAGTCATATTGAGGAGCGGGAGAGTGTCATATTGAGGAGAGGGAGAGAGAGAGTGTCATATTGGGGGAGGGGGAGAGAGTGTCATATTGAGGGGAGGGGTAGAGAGTTTCATTTACGGGAGGGGGAGAGTCATATTGAGGAGAGGAAGAGAGAGAGTGTCATATTGTGGGGAGGGGGAGAGAGTGTCATTTTGAGGGGAGGGGGAGAGTGTGTCATATTGAGGGGAGGGGGAGAGAGTGTCATTTTGAGGGGAGGGGGAGAGTGTGTCATATTGTGGGGAGGGAGAGAGTGTGTCATATTGAGGGGAGGGGGAGAGTGTGTCATATTGAGGGGAGGGGGGAGGGTGTCATATTGAGGGGAGGGGGAGAGTGTGTCATTGAGGGGAGGAGGAGAGAGTGTCATTGAGGGGAGGGGGAAAGAGTGTCATATTGAGAGGAGGGGAGAGAGTGTCATATTGAGGGGAGGGGGAGAGCGTGTCATTTAGGGGAGGGGGAGAGTGTCATATTGAAGGGAGGGAGAGAGTGTCATATTGAGGGGAGAGAGAGAGAGTGTCATATTGAGGGGAGGGGGACAGAGAGAGTGTCATGTTGAGGGGAGGGAGAGAGAGTGTCATATTGAGGGGAGGGGGAGAGAGTGTCATATTGAGGGGAGGGGGAGAGTGTCATATTGAGGGGAGGGGGAGAGTGTGTCATTGAGGGGAGGAGGAGAGAGTGTCATTGAGGGGAGGGGGAAAGAGTGTCATATTGAGAGGAGGGGGAGAGAGTGTCATATTGAGGGGAGGGGGAGAGAGTGTCATATTGAGGGGAGGGGGAGAGTGTGTCATATTGAGGGGAGGGGGAGAGTGTCATATTGAGGGGAGGGGGAGAGTGTCATATTGAGGGGAGGGGGAGAGTGTCATATTGAGGGGAGGGGGAGAGTGTTAGATTGAGGGGAGGGGGAGAGAGTCATATTGAGAGGAGGGGGAGATGGTGTGATTTAGGGGAGGGGGAGGGTGTTATATTGAGGGAAGAGAGACATGGGGGGGATGCTGACTTGTGGGGGGGATGCTGACATGGAATGGGCTGGGGGAATGTGGAGGGGGTATTGTGTGTTTGATGTGGAGGGGGGTATTGTGTGGGTGAGGGGGAGAGATGGGGATATGAGAGATAGATGGGGAGTATCGTAAAGGTTGATAG
Source organism: Ascaphus truei (assembly GCF_040206685.1). NCBI lineage: Eukaryota > Metazoa > Chordata > Amphibia > Anura > Ascaphidae > Ascaphus > Ascaphus truei. The sequence goes on from NC_134485.1 coordinate 95,635,431, forward strand.
TGAGGGGTTCTGGGGGAGATATGAGGATGATGATGATGAGAGGTGCTGGAGGAGAGAGGATGATGATGATGATGATGATGATGATGATGATGATGATGATGATGATGATGATGATGATGATGATGAGGAGGAGGAGGAGGAGGAGGAGGAGGAGGAGGAGGAGGAGGAGGAGGAGGAGGAGGAGGAGGAGGATGATGATGATGATGATGATGATGATGATGATGATGATGATGATGATGATGATGATGATGATTTAACTCGTGCTGCCCAAATTTTTTTTCCTTGGAGCAGTTCGGCCCTTCTCACTTTACGAGTTGGGCAGGCCTGTAATACAGTATATCTATTATTGTTTCTATTGCTGCATATTAATAGAACTCTATAGTATAAATCTATCTAATTTTATAGTTATTTCGGTATATTTATATAACTACAGTATATAATACAGTATATCTATTATTGTTTATATTGCTGCATATTAATAGAACTATATAGTATAGATCTAACATTATGGTTATTTCTGTTTATTTCTATTACTATATAATATAGTATATCTATCTATTATTGTTTATTTTGCTGCATATAAATATAACCATATAGTATAGATCTATCTAACATTATGGTTATTTCTGTATATTTATATTACTAAATAATATAGTATGTCTATCTGTTATTGTTTATATTGTTCCTCTACTATATAATTGTTTACTGTAAATGATGTGCTGTACTTGTGGCGTACTGCACTGTAACTTACCGGATTGTTGTTTTTCTGTACACTGTAGGGTGACAACTCTTCTGGTCGACCAAATAAGTGAAGAGAATAATGAGAAGAGTGCATTAAAGGTCAAATACACTCTGCTGCAAAATCACAATCTCACTGTATCCGAGACCAGCATAAAGAAGATGAGACGCAGAATTGGATGGAAATATGGACGTGTGAGGTTAGTACTGGACCGTACAGGATGTTAAAGTGTTGTTTAAGAAACTGTACTGAGGGGGCGTGGCCAGGAGGCTGAGCGTGCAAGTCGCAGTTTGCTCTGCTCCTCAGGAAACTGCCGATCAAACCCCATAAAATCTGAAGATCGGGGGAAAAACACCCCAAAATCACTTGCCAAGGACTGGTACAAACAAGTGCACCTTTTGGGCTCCCCCCAGTGTCTCCGGACCTGGCTCCGTGGCTGCCAAATCGATCGCGTGTCCCCCCTCTGCCTCCAAAGTGATTCCAAGATGGATGCTGGGACCGGGAGGCTGTATTAGAGCCAGCCGATATTGGAGACACGGAAGGAGGTAAGAGGAGTCCCCGCGCTTTACAGAACTAAGCAGAGGTGCACTGCAGCAGTAGCCGCCCGCCCCCTCACACAACCATCTCCCTCACAAATACATCCCCATACGCCCGAGCCCGTGCCCTGCCGGAGCAACAAGATGGTGCCGGCCAAAGCCTGAGGCGCTGACAGCTGCCGACCAGAGGCGCGGCGGAGCCGGAGCGGGTGCCTTCCCTTGTTGCTCCAGGGCAATGTGAGCTCTGTGTGAGGGGGGGGGGAATGATCCAACCAGAGGGGGAAAGACTCACCACTCGGCGCGGCTTCTAGTGTGCAGTTTTTTGAGCCCTTTTCTTTTCTTGTTATAGGAATCATGAATAAAGCTTTTTCCAAGAGCAAATTGTGCCTGAGATTGTGGAATACATCACACGTGAGTTCCCAGAAGGTCACCGTTTCTACCAGGACAACGATCCGAAGCACACCGCGTTAACAGCGCATATTCTTGAGCGCGGTATCAACTGCGTGAAGACACCAGCGGAGGTAAGTGCAGTAACCGTGTCTCTTTTTTCCCACTGTTTTTACTGTGTACTGTATCTCTTTAACTAATTGTCCTTTTTTTCCCCCTCCAATGACAGATCGCCAGACTTCAATCCTATCTAAATTGTCCGGCATCAGCTGAAGGACCATATCCGAAAAGTCGTGAAAACCTCCAAAAAGGATGAGTTGGCGCAAGGCATAATGAGTTTTTGGAATGATGTACTCACCGTGGAACTATGCAATAAATATATTGACCACATTGCCACTGTGTTGCCCATTGTGATCGCGCATAATGGGCAAGTATCAGGAAGGTAGTATGGTATAGTACTGTACTGTAGTATGGTACTGTAAGTACAGTATGATACAGGTAAGTATGGCACAGATTTTTTCTTTCCTCAGAGAGCAGTACTATCCACCTTGTTACAAAGTAATTAACATTAGTTACAGTATACAGTAGTATCAGTATAGACTAGTTTGACAGTACTATCTGCATACTGTAGTCCAATATGGAGTCGCTATACAGTACACAATGACATAATACAGTATGCACATAACTGCACTCATTTATTCTTTTCTTGTCTTTTCAGAGAACAAATGATGGACAGGGGGAGTGGGGGTATTATGTGTAAATTTTGTGAACTGTGTGTACAGTTAAGTGTATCTAAACTGCAGTCATGATTTACACAAAACCTCCCCTCTTTCAATGAACTACACTACCGACACACTTTATTAAAGTGTGGCCGGTTCCGCAAGCCGGGAGATTTCCCGGCTTGTTAGTGGCCGCCCCTCGGCGTGCCGCGCGTCATAGACGCGCGGTCACGCGTCTTCGGGAGCCAGCGCCCCCTGCACGCGCGTCCAGGGCTCCCAGAGGGAGCCCTGGTATCCCGCGATGTGCGGGACGGCGGCAGGGGGTTCCGGGGGACCCGGCGGACCCGGCAGCGGTAGGGAGAGCGCCCCGATCGGAGGGCGCTCTTCCGCTGCTTCGGCGCGCGCCCGTCATACTCGGGCGCGCGCCAGGCTACTGCTGCGGCCAAGAACGGGCAAATGCTCGAATAAACTTGGCCGCAGCAGTACACAGAATGAGGAAGAAGATAAAGACGGAAAATTTGTATTACTGTTTTAATAATTATCAATGTGCATTATTCATGATTATCCACCGGCCCTCAATTTTTATCCCCTCCTCTCTCAATGATTATTTGTATTTTTCTTTCCTGATAAAATAAAATACATATTTAATTACATTAAGATTTTATTTCTTTGAACTTTAAATTAACTGTGAATGTGTGTGGGGGGGATTCTTCAAGAAGACATACAGTTTTAATAATTGGTTACCTTTTTGATAATTCATTATATAATCAGATTAACATACAGGAAAGCCAACGAATGGTGTGAGAGAGGTTGAAAAGCATAATGACAAGCTTTATAAGTGGAATTGTTCTGGAGAGGTGTCGATAAGAGGTTGTAATCCTTGAGCGAGCCCTGTGTGTGTCTGTTGGGGGGAGGGGGCTAAAAGCTGCATGAAGGATTAGCTGTATTGTAGTTTAAAGACATGACATATTTTCAACAGGCAGGTTATCATCATAATTTGATCCCCACACTCCAAAATATATAAAATCCACACAATTCAACCATGTGCAGTCAAACGCACAGTGTCGCAGTCAAAAGCTACAGCACAGATTGAATATTGTAATATCAAGATGGTTTAGGCAGGCTTGTGGAGAAAATAAAAATAAAAAATGACGAGAAAAAAATATATATATTTTTTTTTGGTCACTCACTCTTGAACTTCGCAAGCAAGCAGTGGTGAAGTTATAGACGCATGAGCAGAAATCATCAGCTAGAAAGCAGGAATGTGATCGAAACCAGAAAGACACACATTCAAAGGAATGGTGTGGGAGAGGTGTACTGTACTGTAGATAAGATAAAAAGTTGAAATACTGCAGTGCAGTAAATTAGCCTGTG